>NC_139647.1:408232-415732 GCF_964638095.1 Poromitra crassiceps | reverse complement strand
GAGGAGCTGACAGTGAGAGAGCTGGTACCTTCCACTCTGACATTATAGGATGATATGAAGATTTTTGGGGAATATGTTGCATGGATTCACAGAGAAAGGAAAGCGAGTGGGTCTTGCGTGTGGGTAGGGTTGCAAAAGGACCAGAACATTTCTGGTAGGTTTCCAGAGAGCTTTCTGGACATTTTCCATGTTGGCAATAATCAAAGTTGGAAACTTTCCATGGGAATTAATGGGAATAGATTGGAATTAACATGAATTAACTAGGAATGTGGTGGTAATTATTTATACTAACTGTATTTACCATGTCATATATACAGACATAAATATAGTTTTATCATAAGCAGACATGCAAATGTATTATTATGTAAAATTAAATTTTCACTTTGTTTGTGAGTAGAACATTAATGGAAATTTTCATTGAACAACAAAAAACATGAATGTTGATCCCTCCCCCCCAAAAATAAAATAAAATTTTAAAATAAGAAGAAGCCCAAGCATGCAGAGGGCATGGCCTCAATAGCCCTGCAGACGGTTCCGGATTCTGGGAATTATTTGTGCATGTGATCGGAGGAAATGGACCATTCTGTTGTTCAATGAAAGAATCCATTCAAGTTCTACTCAGAAATACTGTAGATGAAGTGAAAAATCTAATTTTTAAAATTGGTATTTGAAATGTTTGCATGCATGTCTGCTTATTATGACAAAACAAAATGTGTATATTTATGTCTGTACTGTACATGACAACGTAAATATGGTTAGTTTACATGTAAATTACCACAACATTTCCAGTTAATTCCCATTAATTTGCATAAATTCCTGTTAATCCCCATGGGGAAAGTTTCCAACATTGAATATTCCCTGGAACTTTACAACCCTACAGTACGTGTGGCTGATAAAAGAATATGCATTGTGATTGCAAATGATGTATCACTAACTTCCAATTAGCCGACTAATAAGTAGCAGTGTCTAACAACAACAGGTGCAATACAGTAATAATCATGTAGTTAGATGTTGGTAACAACATACACACTCTCACAAACACATGTATGCATAGATGTTGGATCGATGGTGCTACTAGACATGAGAAAACATTAAAGTCATTTAACATTTCCGACCCACTAAATATCACGTCTTAACTTAATCCTAACTAACTAATCTTAGTATCTTATGTCTAACCTTAATTTGTAGCCCCTAAAATAACCACTTCCCCTTTTTGGAGCATCTAAAACGTTCTTTATATTCTTTTTCTGGTAATTGTGCTAATATTCTTATAGGGATTTCTGGACCATGCAAGTAGAGATGAACCCCCAATACACACACATACATACGCACACAGACACACTGATCTAGCATACGTACATGTATGAGTCATGTCTGTGTTGCCAGTGTGCGTCTGTTGTTGTTATCAGTGTTGATAATGTATGATAGCGTCTTCGACAGAGAGTCACTCCGACCAGGAGTAGTTGGTTTCCCTGCTCTCTGCAGCTCACTGGCTGGGCCCTCCTCGACTTTATAATCACCTTTCATTACAGTCTTGTGATCCGCGGCTTCTCTTTGTACACACTTCATCGTCTTTATTTTACGCTCTCTAATTGCATGTGAAAGATGGCCCCTTTGATTGTGCCTCCATGCCAAAGTGCTATCAGGGAGAGAGGGTGTCGAAAAGTGTCATGCGTGTCTGTCTACCGCAGCCACCTGCCGAGGACAGGCCCATCTCTCCTTCCAGAGATGACGTATCTCTCAGCGCCTCAGAACATCTCTGCAACGTCTGTCAACAGAACAGCAGCGGGTAGCCGGAGAGAGTGGGGAGAGGAGGGAGTACGCAGGAGAAGGTAGCCGGAGAGAGAGTGGGGAGTGGAGGAGAGAGTGGGGAGTGGAGGAGAGAGTGGGGAGAGGAGGAGAGAGTGGGGAGAGGAGGAGAGAGTGGGGAGAGGAGGAGAGAGTGGGGAGAGGAGGAGAGAGTGGGGAGAGGAGGAGAGAGTGGGGAGTGGAGGAGAGAGTGGGGAGTGGAGGAGAGAGTGGGGAGAGGAGGAGAGAGTGGGGAGTGGAGGAGAGAGTGGGGAGAGGAGGAGAGAGTGGGGAGAGGAGGAGAGAGTGGGGAGAGGAGGAGAGAGTGGGGAGTGGAGGAGAGAGTGGGGAGAGGAGGAGAGAGTGGGGAGAGGAGGAGAGAGTGGGGAGAGGAGGAGAGAGTGGGGAGAGGAGGAGAGAGTGGGGAGAGGAGGAGAGAGTGGGGAGTGGAGGAGAGAGTGGGGAGTGGAGGAGAGAGTGGGGAGAGGAGGAGAGAGTGGGGAGAGGAGGAGAGAGTGGGGAGAGGAGAGAGTGGGGAGAGGAGGAGAGAGTGGGGAGAGGAGGAGAGAGTGGGGAGAGGAGGGAGTACGCAGGAGAAAGGAAAAAACATGGAGATTCTTTGCATTGCTGAGCGGCAAAGTGTGTGTGTTTTCTCAAGCAATATAGCTATGACGCAGGAGGTAAATCAGGTGTGATTTATTTCGACCGATTCTCTTGTCTTTTAAAGTTAAAATACAAAAAAACAACAATGAATAAATACTAATAAAAAAAAATATAGATATACTTTGTTTCCCCTGTTATTGTTGTTGTTATTATTATTGTTATTGTTATTAATAATAATGTGATCATTTGTGCACTTCAGTTGAGGTTGTGTCTCCACATCATGTTAGGCTTGTTCACTGTCAGTGTTTAACCTTTTCAATGTGATGTCTCCGAGACCTGCGGTGGCCACCGCACTGTCACACACACCGGCTTCCTGCCTGCACGATGTAGGTCCTGGTTCCACCGCCAAGGCCCGCTCACTATATAACAAACCACTGAAACACATGATCCACTCAGAGTAGGAGACTATACTGCAAATGGGATCAAGTGCAATTACAGTGATCTTGTAGATCACACTCAGGCAGGACAGAGACGCACCAAAGTAGCAAGGGGGCAGATAGTTTCATAGCTGGGCTCTCTGGAGTGGCCCCCATGGCTGGTCATTGTTAAAGGAATGGAGAGAGAGAGAGAGAGAGAGAGGCTTCACTCTGGCAGAATCTAATCAAGACTTGTCCTAACATATTACAACTGGCTCTATCTTTCCCTCGCAGTTAAGGCTCGCTCACTCCGAATGAGAACAACCAGGGAGACAGCGAGAGACAGACAGACAGACAGCGAGAGATCCCTTTTCTGACTGCGGGAGTGAAGACTACTTCCGGCTCCAGTGTCTCTATATGCCAGGTTTGAGCTGCAGAAGAGAAATGAGCTCTTCAGCAGCGCAGCGGTGGAGGAAACAGATCCTCTATCTGGCATGCTACTATTTACTGACATTAAGAATGATAATATCCATCAGCGAGCTGTCAGCAACCCAAGTGGGCTCGCGAGCAGAACAAAGGTGCCACTGTCTCTCTTTTGATACGTTTACAAGGAGATGTTGATGTAGCTGCCATTCAGGTGCAAATAGTGTCATCACCGCACACACACACATGGACCGACCGGCCGGGGGCCCTCGTTGCTGCTCCACCCTGGTGATGAGTAAAAACTGCCCGGGGGCCCCGATCATCATCGCATCACTAGCCTCCAAGCTAAGGCAAAAATAAAGCTTGACGGGTTAATGAGCTAGCAATCAACACAGCCCGGGAGAGCGAGCAGCCACCACCACCGACATGTCGGCGGCATTCCTCGTCTCCCTGTGAAATATAGCTGTGGGTAACAGATTTTTTACCTGTAGTGATGATGAGCGGGGAGAGGAATACACATGGCAACAGCGTCAGGGAAGCGTCTGTGTAATTACTTTTGGCCATCTTTCAAACCTCTCTCTCTCAGGAGAGAGATGTGTGACAACGTGTGACAAGAAAGCCAACAGGCTTTCCATACAGAATAATGGAATCCATCATCAGCGAGGCAGACACACCTGTCTGGCTTTGAGAACAATGCCACACTGCCTATTTATTAGGTGCCAGAAAAGTTTATGTTTGTTCGGTGACAGTGACAGCAACTTGATCCTTTTCTCTTTTTTTAGGGAGGGGGGGGATCTCAAGCTTCGGGGGAAAGGAAGGAGGGAGGAGGAGGAGGAGGAGGAGGAGGAGGAGGGAGAAGTCTCCTCTCGGGTGCTGCACAGTGAGTTCTCTTTCTTCCTGATAGCTGTCTGCCAAGGAGCCAGAAGACAAATAACAAAGACTGTCATTCTCCAGGAGGATTTCACTAATTCTTTTTTTCCCCTTTTCCCACCCCGAAAAGACACATATCATATATCTTTTTGACACTTCCAAGTCCAGTGCCATCTCAAAAACTTCACTGTGTTTTTTTCAAGATATGAAATTGCCTCGCGAAAAAAGCAGAGAGTGATTAAATTATTCATGCTATTTTGATATCTGTATCCAGCGTGAACATGCCTGATTAATAATAAGAAAACACATCTCATCATGAGTGACAGCCTGCGCCCAAAACCATTTCGTACAAAATTAGAAAAGCGCCGAAATGCAGCAGCACTCCATGAAAATTCCAGCAGATAATAATGACCCATAATTTTGCTGGAAATCTAATCAGAAGCAACAAAAAAAATTACCTGACTTCCAGACCATAATGTATCTACTGCATTCATTTCTGGGTTCAGTGTTTTTGCGAGGACAAATACTTACAGTCATAGATGAACACCTGCCAGGTCATGTCTGCTGAAGACATACTCTGACATTTTGAATTTTATTTTATTTATTTTATTTTTCTACCAGGCAATTTTTATATTATGGGTTAGTTCCTCCAAAACTGGACGACAAATCTAACAACTTCTTCCCAAACAACTTTAATTCACAGTGTCACAATGTCGCTCTAAGCGACTTCCTGGTCTCTAACACTGGATCCAGCAGCGTTACAGTGTGTTCTGTGGGCCGGTCCCCCCTCTCAGTCTGACTGTCAGCCAGGCGTGTTGATGGACCAGTGCCGCCTGTCATCTTAACAGTTCATAATTAGGCTTCCTCCTGCCACCAAACAGAGTGCCACGGTGACAAAAGCCAACGGCGACCGAGGTGGCGGCTTGGCTGCCCGCGTTATAAATAGTCTGACCGGGGATGATTAATGAGAGGGGGCCACGGCGCTAAAGCAGCAATCTAGCACCAGACAAAGGGGCTGCCCGCGCAGCTGCCTGCGCATAAAAAAAAAAGAAACAAAACACAACAAGACAAGCCCTGTCCCCCGGATAGAAAATGAGAATCGAAGCAGTGTGGCGGGGAAAAGTGGAAACACGCCAAGTAAATAAATAATTGAATTTCGAGCGACAGCTTATGAAGACTTTATTTAACCCCTAAGCGCTTTTTGGAGGGGGGGTTCTCATTAACATTTTGACACGCCTGGTTGCAGGGGAGGTTCAAATTCTTCGGTGACGTCCATGAAGGAGAGGTGTGAGAAAACACGGCGGACAGCGCCGGATCATTCCATAATTTGAGGGAGCTGGAGCTCCTGTGTGAGGCGTGCCAGAAGCTGACTTGTTTAGGAGAGTTCTTTTGCTGCGAGACAAAAGCCTGGCTGAGGAGGGCTCCAATGGCACCACGGGGGCCCACTCTATGGGGCCCTCGGTTCCGCATCGAGAATCCTGGGAAGAAGCCACACTCGTTTTCTATGGCACCCTTTAACCAGCCCAAAACACAGTGCATAATCATGATTTAAGGTGAAATAAAACGGTTTGCAGAAGAATCGCACATCGTATTATAGGCATATACTTCTGTTAGTAGTAGTTGATGATGCCATAGGGTAAAACCTTGGTTTAGCATTGGTTATTCATAGTTTTGATCATGATATTTTGTCTGTTTGCAAGTAACACTTTAGATTGTGAGTTTTGACTGCGAGTCCTATTCTCCTGCCTGTTTGCATCACCTAGCACGCCGCAGTAATATGGGATGAGCACTGCTACTCTTAATGCTCCGCCCCCTTTAGCATTTTCAAATTCCACTCATCAAAGCTGACATGTCAAATCGCTCAAAGCCTGATGGCAAACAGGGGCCAACGGTGGATATCTGTTTTTCCCCTCTCTCGAGAGGGGAAACTTTCACAAACAAACATGGACGCTCAGTTCTGCCACCACCGGTCAACAATTATCTGGAATATTTGGATGTGCGGGCTGCTACCAAAACAGGTTTTTCAATTTGATGGGGGCCTTATTCTTCTTCTTCCCCCATCCACTTTGCTGCGCTCGGCTGGCAGGGCTCTCAGTCGTCACAGCATCTCCTTTTAATGCCCGTGACAGGGGGTTATTTGCTCCCATATACGTTTTCTCTCCAATTACACCCTGGCAGGCTGGAGGCTGCTGAGATGCTGATGGTCACCTCTTTGACTAGTCCTGCCTGCCTCCCTGCACCATCTTTTTTCATCTTTTCCAGAGGACTCTGTCATTCGTCTGTCCCTTGGTCCAAAGTGTTGTTTAACACCTGACAAGGCAACAGCGCCACAATGCCAACCCACCACTATTTTGGAGAGAAAACCATAATGTCAGACCTCTATTCTAATTTTTTCTCTCTTCAAGGTTGGATGAATTGTACGAATATACGAACGTTTCAAAATAGCGGTTATACGATAGAAATATGTTGCAGAAAAAGAAATTGTACATTCAGCAAGTGCATAATACAGTGCAAAAATAATAATATCGTCCAAATAGACAATACAGCTGCACTAGCCTGTGGACTCGTGGAGATGATGGAGTCTTTAAAACTGTAGAATTATCACACACATTTTCTTAATGATATCAAACTGTTCTCATTTTAATACTTAATGCAGCACACAATGCTCGAGTGTCCCCCAAAACACATAATTAGGATAATTTGTTTGATTCTTTTGTGGTTGCTTACAGCAATCAGCCTGATCAAAGGCAGAGTAAAATGATACCAAGGGACTGATATCTCCAGTATACAAGATACAAACCCTCTGAATCAATAGAGCAAAACAGACAGCATTTGTAAGCATAGCTTTAAGCTAAGTGGGATGCCAAATGCAACGGCTTCCATTGATAGCACAATGAAAAATGCATGATTTCAGAGAGAGCGCGCTTTTATCTACAAGGCAAGATCAATAGTGGGAAGGGGTTATGGAATCAAAGTTGTTTTTGTTGGTGCTAGTAGCTAACTGGGACTCTTAAAAACATCTGAACACAATTTGGAAGAACAAAGCGTGCTAAGAGACAATCGGGAGGAGAGTTAAGGTGAAGTTCTGTGGGTTTATAAACTTTCTTTTTCACAATCAGGAAGACAATATCAAACACTGAGTGTACAGGGCAAGACGAGTCACATTAATTTACCACTGATGGGCTCGACGCACGAACTGTCATAGCGTTATTATTTGTGTCTTGGCTTGTTGTGCTACACAAAAGACAATCTCACTGGTTACTGTACAACAGCAAATTTGACATCGCAAGAGGCTGCAGTTCTATCGGTAGAAAAGAGCAACAGAACAGACAGCTTCCGAATAAACATATTTTAATATTGTTTTGTTCTGAAACACTGACCCTCTAATCAAGAAACAGGT
>NC_139647.1:398232-403232 GCF_964638095.1 Poromitra crassiceps | reverse complement strand
CGCTGAGAGAGAGAGAGAGAGAGAGAGAGAGAGAGAGAGAGAGAGAGAGAGAGAGAGCGAGAGAGAGAGAGAGAGAGAGAGCGAGAGAGGAGTGATGCCCCATTGTGCCCTCCTCCCCATCTGCCTGCTGTGTGGCAACGCCATATCGGGTGAGCACCCAGTGCACGATACGTTCTATCGTGTTAGATGTCTGGGGCTATGGGTTACCGGTGGAAGTCTTACCCGGAGAAAAGGTGGATCGTACAGAACGAGGGGGAAAAACGGGGCTGGAGTTTGCGAGGTCAGCGCTGTCAGGTCGACTCCGAAAACAAAATGGTGATAAAGAGACATCACGAGATCATCTATCAAACATCTTTTAGAGACGTAAAGAGATCAACTATCAAACATCTTTTTAGAGACATAAAGAGATCAACTATCAAACATCTTTTGTTTGTCATAAGAGCTTTGTTTGCCATCCACAAACCATGCTACATCCTGTATTCAATACATCAGACTGACTTGACATCTCTTTTTTAGACAGTGCCCGGGGAACTATGCGTTACTAATCACGACTATCATCTCTCTGGAGATCTTATTGCAGATCTTTATAGACCAACTGGCTCTGATTCAGTTTCGCAAGTAGGCTATCGCAGAGTATGTGTAGCAGGCAGGCCTATTCTGGGCAGAGGCACTGAATCTGCCAGTGTGCCAACTGTAACTCTGAACACAATTCAAGTCATGTCAGAGGCTGTAAAAGCGGTTAATCACCATTTAAAGATGCCAATAATTTGAACCCATGATGGAAAAAATATCTCAAAATTGACAGGCTGGGTGAAAAAAAGTCTTTGTTTCAGTATGAAGGATTCAGATATTGAAAATTAGCCAAATATCTTTTTTTTTTTTTTTTTACCTCAAAGGAACACTCCGCCCATTTTCAACCAGCTTTGTATCATTAGAACATCAGTAGTATATCAGAAAACTGTAAACGGTTTTGAAGTCTGTCATTTCATTTGACAGTTATTGAGTGTTAAAGTGTGGACCAGTGACATCACTGGTCCACACTAACTCAAATTAATAACTCAAATCAACTCTCAATAACTGTCAAACTATTCATCAATTCATCTAGTTTGACAGTTATTGAGAGTTGATTTGAGTTAGTGAGTTATTAATTTGAGTTAGTGTGGACCAGTGATGTCACTGGTCCACACTTTAACACTCAATAACGGTCAAATTAAATGACAGACTTCAAAACAGTTTACAGTTTTCTGATATACTACTGATGTTCTAATGATACAAAGCTGGTTGAAAATGGGCGGAGTGTTCCTTTAATATAACTGTTTTTAAATAATTGTGATGGTATACTGACTTGAAGTCAGTGACTTCTAATAAGGAGAATGGCACCTCTCTGGCACCATCGAAGTTCGAGGCTCCGTCCCAGAGCATGTCAAGTTGCCTACAACTCAATTTCCTGCTGCAGCTACTTCAAATTAAATGTTTTCTAGTGACAAACTAAACACTACACCTTTATTGTGAAGCACGTGTAGGGAATAAGGAAGTGAAACGTGTTTATCGCTCGCTAGCTAGCTTAATTAGCGACTTGTTTCAACAAAGCAAGTCGACGCGACAACGGTTATAAACACTGTAGAGACTACAAGCAGAACCAGCAAAATAAGGCTGATATCTGAACGCACAAACAGGGAAGCGTCGTATTTGTTCAGCATCTGTATTTACAACTTGTGGCAGCAGAGGCCGCTGTTGTTGTTCATCGGCAGTAATGAGGAAGTGAAACCCGTGCTGTTTTAGTGTGGATCTTTACCCACTTCACTGCCCATCTGTGCCCTGTAGACCTGAGCCAATCCTTCTCAGTCTGCCAGCACTTCTTCACTGAATGACAAATGAATGCTGTGTGAGTGTCACTTGACCCCTCCGCCCTCGCGGTGACCTCTAGTGCCCCCTGGTGCAGCCCTGGCTCTTTCACATATTTCTCCCGCTAAACAAGAATGTCTGTCTCTCTCTCTCCCTCTGTACTTCTAACTCTCTCTCTCCCACCCTTCTCCCTAGTACCTCTCTCATCCCGTGTCTCTCTCTATTCACACACCCTGGAGGAGGAGGAAAATGAAAATAGGCCTCTCAGCAGCCACAGAGGACAGAGAGACGATGAGTGGCCGTTGAGACTGTGAAACGCAGAGTGTGTGAGAGAGTGTGTGGGATTGTGAAAGATTCAGATGACAAGTGCATGGTGTGGAGCAGACGAACTGAAGGGCTAAACACCCTCTCTGGAGTCTTTCAAAGCAGAGCTAATAACCAGACGAACTGAAGGGCTAAACACCCTCTCTGGAGCTAATAACCAGGGGGCAGCACACTATGTAGAGTGGATTGAAGGGAACGCGGAGTGTTCGAGTTCGGCAAACCTTTTTTCTCCTCTTAGAAAAAGCAGAGTAAATGAGATGAAACGGAGCTAGCGTGCGCTCGGGGCTGCTGGAGGCAACAAAGCTATTGCTTATTTGGTTTTTACATGCATCACTGTAAAACAAAATGCTCCGTCGAGCATCGGCCCTAACCACTTACCTTACTACAACACGACGCCTTCTTTAGGCCAAATGCGTGTGGTGGCGCTTGGTGTTATTGAAACTGTATGTTCTGTTCACCATCTCTCTCTCCGTCACTCAAAGCTGACAGGCTAAGCCCTTAATGCAGCAGATTTGACTGGTTAATCCTCTGGAAAACCCGCCTTTTTGTTCCTCAGGCAGAGAGGTCGCTCAGCCAAGGCCTGGGTTCCTCTCCCCCATCTTAACCCCGCCCCCCGCATCCCCCCCCCCCCCCCCCACCAACCTAAACACGCTCTAGCCCTCCCCAGCACCCCCCTCCTCCCTCCTCCCCCCCCCCCCCACCTCACCTGTCTACCCGCCCGCATGCAGAAGCTACAAAGCCCAAGGTGTCAAGCCTACCTGTCTCAACAGCACCCCCCTCGTCTGACCTGCGGATAGCCCTCGGGGACATTAATTATAGAATAGTCTGACTTGTTGAGAGGAAAGAGACAGACAGAGAGAAAGAGAGAGAGACACAGAGAAAGAGAGGGAGAGAGAGAGAGAGAGAGAGCAGTCAAGGATAAGATAAATGCAGAGATGTTGTTACAGTGGGATGTCACCTCCTAATCATGTCATCCTGCTTCACAGAGGTGATGCTGGGGCTTTACTCGATCAGGTTTCCCATTCATCATGTGGAGAGGAGGAGGAGGAGGAGGAGGAGGAGGAGGAGGAGGAGGAGGAGGAGGAGGAGGAGGAGGTAAGGCAGAGTCGTCTTAACTCAAACTTTAAACTGCTCTTCTTCCCCCACGTCAAGTTATAATCCCTTGACTCAATCGGCCCCAGTCAGACACCGTAGAGACATTAAGAGCCTAATGAAAGGCAATTAACATCACCATTAACACTTAGATAAAAGTCTGTTCTCTGCGTCTGATTACGGAACTCAACACGATCATCTAACCGTTTGAAATATTTGATTTAAGGTGACAGCAGATGACAATATGTACGCGCCGGCACGCAATGGCTGTTTGAAGCGGAGATAAAATATTGCATGGGGTTCGTCCAGCAGCAACATATACGGATTCTGTTCCAAGGAGCGCTTAAAAGAGACAAGCAACAACAACAAAAAAACGAGTGCGTTCTATCGTTCAATGCTTGCGGGCAAAAATATAGATCTATGATAATAATATGTCAGGCGCTGTATGTGTTTTAAAGATAGCGCGCGTGGACAGCGCTGTCTCGGCTCGGCGGGCCGTGGAATCGACGTGGAGCTGCCATGGTGTGATCAGAGCGATCTGTCTCCTCTCTGAGCATTACCGTGTTAGATTAGACGCACCACCCCGGTCATTTGATTCCCCTATTGTCTCGACAGCTCGCGTTGCTAAAACGCGCCGAGCGGCATCTCGACAAAACGCAAAATAAGGGAGAGGTCAACGCATTTGAAGGTTACCCCCTGTCGCGCGAATCCAAATAAATAACATTCAGGTGTGCTATTCTCTGTCAGCCCGGTGTCTTAATGATGCCGAGTTAACACATACTAAATAACAGTGTCTCCCCTAACGCACTGACAGCCTCAGAAATAATTGACCAGCGTCTCCAAACGGAGGCGCAGTCGGCAAGAGGATTGAATCGTGCGGCTGACAGAACCCATTGAGCATGTCACTCGATTTTTGCATTATACACACAGCAATGTCAGGTCAGGGATGAGGCCTCTCCTGCGAGTTATTTGCGATTGCATCTCTGAGGGTAAATTACCTGGCTCTCCATAATCTGCTCTAGTTCACTAATTTCCTGACAGTGCGATGTCTCATAAGATGTCTCATAAGATGTCTCATAAGATGTCTCATAAGATGTCTCATAAGGAAAAAAGTCTCAGATTTACTGCCTGTCACAAACATGATGGACTGTTTTTCTGCCCCCACCTTCCTTTTCTCCAAATGCTGGCAGCCTCTCAACTAAGAGCTCAGATCCAATATCTCCTCTCAGTCTGCTGAGGACATCTCTAATTCTAGACAAAGACGTACAGCTGAAAACGAACAAAAAGAAACATAACCTTATTATGTTTGAAGGCTACCAGCAGTGTGTCATTTCATCCACCAGTTCCCATGCGAGAATTACTGCGGGGGGGGGGGGGGGGGGGGGGGGATCGTAAAGCGCAATGTAACGTAGTTCTAAAGCCTCTCAGTGAGAAAACAAGGAAATCCATTCTCCATTATGGCGTGCATTGACTGCATACACACATAGGGTATATGGTGTCCTGTCATCTTGTTGTTACACACGTGTAAATCATTTACTTTCTGACAGAGACGAAGCCCCGACAACAAAACCTCAAACCTCACCAACAGGGTCACGGGGAAACCCTATCGCTGCGCAGACAAAGCCGCAGTTTTACCTGCCAGAGCACGACCTGCCACCGATAGCGACACACGGATGACAATAGCACATTGGCGCTGTTGTGGAAGACTGCCCTTAAGCTATACTGTGTAGGAGGAACAA
>NC_139647.1:328232-393232 GCF_964638095.1 Poromitra crassiceps | reverse complement strand
TAGCTAGCATGCTAACATGAATAAACGTCTCAAACGTCCAGTCGCTGTCATTCTGGATCCAGGTGGTGACAAGAGCTAAAGCGAGGCCAAACACCGGCAGTTCAGTGACAAAAATACTTTTGTTATTATTGTGAGGCGACCACTGAGCCACCGTGCCGTCAGCTAACCTAGAACAAATCCTGCCTCTTTTTCCAGAGTTGTGTGACAAAAAAAGACGGAAAGAAATAGCACAATCATGCAGCACATAATGCACAATCATGGGTGTAAATAAAGCATGCAGTCTATGTTGGAGTTGGAGTGCTCCCTTCAGTGCAAACTTAAAATGAACTGCTGTCTGCTGCCGAGTAAAACAGGTTAGTGTCTGGGGAGGAAAAAACAGAACTGAAAAGATCCACTTGAGGACTTTCCTGGCTCTGTCACTGTCGATTCCCTCGGAGAAGCGTTACCCACAGCGAGCAGAACCCTCCCGGGACCCGGGAGCTGGGCTGGAGCCACCCTGCGCTGCCGTCTGCTTTGCATTAGACGCAGAAGGATGTGGGCGAAAGAACTGGTGTCCATGCTCGAAAATCAAGTCAAATACTTCGTCCAGGCAAAATCTAAGTGACATGCGAGGAACAGTTCTACCCCGCTGACGTAGCTTTAGCAAGCTGTGCTTTAGCGAGGGGGGGGGGGGGGACCATGCAGTTCCTTCATCCACTGTGAAACGCTCTTAAACATGTGGCGAGGGAGGCCATGTTATTCTACTAGTTAAATTTGCTACGCTATTTTTTTTTGAGCATCTGAAAACAGAATATGCTGTCACAGTGTTTTGATAGACATGGTCAGTTGAACCCAGAGGGTTCGGCACCAACATGTGGGCTCCGTGGCAGAGTGGAGGAGGAGGAGGAGGAGGAGGAGGAGGAGGAGGAGGGGAACCCGGGCCAAACTGTACCACATGTATTTTCCGAAAGCGGCCCGACACACACGGTCCAAATGGCTCTGCGTGGTTTAACGCCATTTCACTCCATGACCTCTAAGTCCTCAAAGAGTATTATCACATTATAGCATTCCAACATGCCCAATTTCCCAAAATACAGCTCAAGGCTTTTCCCACTCTGACTCTGCTTAGTGTTGCGGTCTTAGGAAAACACTTCAATAGTCTCTCCGCGGAGTTTTCTTGTTTACTTCAGGTATTCATTTTCTCTCTCTCTCTCTCGGTCTCTCTGTCTCTGTCTCTCTCTCTCGCTCGTCTGTCTCTGTTTCTGTCTCACTATGTGTCCATTCCGCTCAGAAATCCAATATAACAAAAGCCCAAAGCAGAAAATGACTGTTTGAAGCAAACACCAAAACATATGGACAAGTCAGAGACAGCTCATTGTCACCCACTTATGGTGTCATGCCCACCAGTGCATGAAACCACACAGAATCAATTAAACAAGCGTTAAGATTACCCTCAGTGAGACATCGTGTCTACATGTATGAACATGGCTATTCGCCTCGCGCAGAATTAACTTTGCTGACAAAGTTGGACTCTGTGAGAGAAAAGGTATACAGTAGATACCCCTAAAGATTATTAGCTTGTTAATTCTGTACTTGCAAATATCTTCATAGGCCTTTGTGCATGTGTATGTGTGTGTGTATGCGTGTGTTTGTGTATGTATGTGTGTGTATGTGTATGTGTGTGTGTATGCGTGTGTGTGTGTGTGTTTGTGTATGTATGTGTGTGTACTGTATGCGTGCATGTGCGTGTGTGTGTGTGTGTGTGTTTGTGTGTGTGTGTGAGAGAGAGACGTGTGTGTCTGTCTTTCTTTCCCCCCCCCCTCTGAAAACAACCAGCTCTGCGAGCTTCTGGTTGTGATTTAGGCGACATGGAAACTGTTGAGAATGTATGAAAAGTTATGCTATTCATATTGCACTAAAGAGCATAACTGCTTTATCAGAACCATGTGGTGTCCCACAGTGCCATGCCATAATGGCATGATTGAAAATGAGTTTCAACTGTGGTCACACTCCATTCTGATATGACTCAAGAGAGGTCTCCAGAGTTCAGCACTGTCTCTTTACCGTTAACTGTTCCAATACATCATGCTATGGGAATGATCTGATAGAGAACGGGATCTTTTTCACATTTACAGTATCAAATTAACCCTCTGATGCAGTTGCATCTGGGACAGTGGTTTCCAAACCGGGGTACGCCCTACCCTTAGGGGTACATGGAGGTATTATCGGGGGTACTGGAGAGAAAGGGGAAAAGTATGTAAATGTGGGAATAAATCATGAAAATAAGTGAAAAAATAAATCTGCTCAAGAGGCACTAATTACAACTGGTTCACTCCATGTCTTATTTTGTAATGTTATATTCTTCAAAAGGTGGGTTATCATTCCTTCATTGCATCATACTGTTGTATGCTATCTTTTCTCTTTCTGTTTTCTAAGCTAAATGTTGTTGTAGTCGGGTAAAGGGGGTAGTTGGATTCAGAAATCAGGGGGCTTCAGGGGGGAAATCAGGGGGCTCAGGGGGCTGAAGCCCAAAAGAAATTGAGAACCACGTTGCTCATAGTTGCAATGTATCCACCGTAGAAAAGAAACCTGTCACATAAAAATGACTAATATATCTCGGCGGAAGAGAATATGGTTCCTATCACACACAGAGCTGAGAAGTTTGTGAGAAAATGAGCTCCAAAAAGTCCAATAATTTTCCAAATAAACCACTAAATCCCTACCCCCCCCCCACACACACACACACACAATGCTAGCGCTAATTGAGACTCAAAGGATACAGCCGCGCGAGAGACAGCGAGACAGCTAATTACCATCCCTTGTAATGAAGCAAATGCCAGATAGCGTGAGCCACTGTTATGAGCCAACACCCTGCTGTACCAGACATAAAAGCAAACACAAATATCTAATTATGCCATCATCTCTCCCTACTTTCCTCCTTTGTCGCAGACATTCGTTAATTGGTGACCCCGCACTATTGGTCAGCCAACAATCACTCAGATGATGCGGCCAATTAAGAGGCAGGAGGCGCACAATGGCTCACACCGAGCCTGTTATCGTTGACCCATCGTGTCTCGTCTAACTCAAAACAAATGTTATGGAAATGCTGCCGTTGACATCCCGGGGCCCAGAGACATGGGACGTGTCCAGTCACAATGTCTGTCTTCCAACTGGAGACCCAGTCAAATGCTGCTAATAAGCAACAGTGAGTGGGGGACAGCCGAAGAATACGTTTCAAGCACAAAGATATTGAGTGTAACGAGGAGGAAGACGCAATTTAATCAAAGCTGCAACCTTTTACTTTGCATAGGGAATAAATAATCATATACAGTAGGTTCAAAAACACAAGCGCACAAAAACACACACACATCACGTCAGCTACAATCAGTGATTATCTCTCCTTTCATCTGAGGCTGTGGCGACAAAGGCAAACATTTCTTTTTCCACTGACAAGTTATGTAAATAAAATCTTATAAAGTGACTCTCGCCTGCCAAAAAGCATTGTAAAGGTCCTCACTTTCTTTTCATATAAAGTGGATGAACACTGTTTTCATTCCACTCTCCTCCATCTACCAAACATGCCAGACTGAGGTTAAATTATTTCGGTGTTTTTGCTTTCTGGCGTGCCACTTGCATGAAGAATCAAGAACAAAAGCGTAGCGTGAACTGACACTGAAAGAGCACACTATCTTAAGCTGATTGGCTGAAACAGTAAATATTTTGTTTTCCTTGGCGCACTTTTAAACTCCTGCGCCGTCGTCTCACGCGCTTCTGATTTTGTCATCGCGATGGCTTTGTTCTCTCGCTACTCCGGATCCCTTTTTTACTTCCCGGGCCTCACCGCCGCCGCCGCCGCCGTCGGAGCCCCGGAGACCTTGAGACGACAAAAGCTTAGCTGATCCCCGCGCTAAATATTTCATGACCGTACAATTACACGAAATCAAATCTGCAGCAAAAGCCCGTTCATGTATATTGCATTATCGCAGGGCTAGACAGGTTGACGAGGGGGTGAGCCGAGAGGGGTTGAGCAGGGCTGCGTCTGTGAACCGCCCAATCTTTAATTAGTCTGTGTGGCCCTAAACAAGAGAGGGAGGAATAAGTGCACGGGCCGGGGATAATTAAGCGATTGTGACCGGCGTGTACGTGAGCTGTCACTCCGATGGTCAGCCATGTCACACTCAGGCAACACAAGCGCCACTGGACAGCCGCCCCGTCGCCTTTGATCTGGGCTCATGCATACGGAATGAGGTCAGGCCGTGGTCACACACCCAGCTACGCACACACATACACGAACACAAACGCATGCACACGCACACACTTTAAGCAATCTGAAAGAGTGCCTCCCCTCAGAGGGGAAGCAGGACTTGGTGAGGCCTCCCCTCAGAGGGCCACAGCAGCAGGGAGGAGGAGGAGGAGGAGGACCTCTGGAATGGGAGACTGACAGTCAAGCATGTGAGAAGAAAGGAGGGATCAAAGAGGAGAAAGGAGACGGGAAGAGGGGATGAATGTGACAAATCCAAGCCAAGAGCGTGTTGTTCCGTGGACTTCAGAGGGAGCAGCTACTATGTTCAACGACTTAGAAGCTTAGCCTACTAAACTTACAGTTTCTGACTTGGGTTTGACCACTTTCATGAAGGCTCCTCTGGCCGTGGCCTCCATCGCTTCTCTCCTGGTCACTTTCCTGGAGTCCAGGAACTTCAGCGCGGGCAACTTGTGCAGAACAAAATACCTGAGAGGAAAACAGGGAGAAAAACGCAGCCTCAGATGTGTTATATTGTTGCCTTTAAAAAAAAATCTCCTCGCAAATAATTAATTAAATAAATACAAAATCTAAGCAGCTATTTGTGCAAAGTGTGATATACCAATCAAAACGACATGAATTCTAATAAAACGCACGCATCGACAAAACTTGAAAAGCTCGGCCTCGTTCACTCCGATTGAACGGCGATGCAGATTGAATGGCGATGATATCTCCTTGTATGTAATAACCTTCAAAGCTGATAAGAATAAGGACGACATTATAAATAGCACGAAAGGAGATACAAGCCGTCTGCCAGAGCTGTCATTCCGGCAGCATCACAGATATCTCTCTAAGCTTTCAGACTCACTCTGTCTTTCATTGGGGAGGGAGAGAAACGTCAAGAGATAATGGTTGGAATACACAGATGACAACAGATCCTTTCACAGGCCGGCAGGGATAGAGGAACCGGTATGTCAGGGCCACGCTGAGCAGCCAAAGAAGGACATGCAGGCAGCACCTAAGTGGAGGGTGAGAAGGGACGTGCTGTACGTGGATATGGGCACAGACACGACCTGTGGTGCAGGGGGCCGTGACAAATTGATGATGGCGAGGGCGATGAGGGGAGATGAGGGGAGATGGCAAAAGCGGTGTCAAGGTTTCAACACCTGAGGATTAGAAGGAGGGGATGCACGGATCACGTTTGGACTAGCGTGGAACTGAAAATATCCCAGTACAAAAACAAACAAATAAATAAATCTTCAGATTATTCCATAGAAACATAAAATAGAGACGTTAATAGTAGAAAACTAGTGATAAAAATGATATATTATACGAATACGACCCTTACTAAGGTCTTATAGCAGTCATTCGCAAAGACTGGGTCGGGAGCGCGACAGGTGGGTCGCAGGAGATTTTATTTGGGTCGCCAAATAAAGTTGCAGAATTTCTTCCATATAGTCTTGTAGTTAAAATGTATTAAATAAAATACAATGAGAAAGCCTGTTAACTCTGCCTACATGCATTTATTTGGACTAATTTATAAAGTATTTAATGTGTATATGTTTTCAATAGCACAAAGTTGTCATTTTATCAAACATATATCTCTTTGAAATGGCTGGTTTACCTATTCAAGATACGGTGGTGATATGGACATGGAAAAATAAAAATGGTCAGGAACGTTCATTTATGCACAAATTCACGATACGATTTATAGATATAATTGTGAATTGGATCGCGATGGTTTGTCATTTTGAAAAAGTGGGTCCCCAGAAAAAAGGTTTGGGAAACACTTAGTCTTAAAGCAACATTATCACAGGCTAAAAAGTGACCTGCTCCTAACCCTACTAACAGCTCCTTTTTCTGACGAGAGCTCCGGGACTCCTGGAATCCAGGAGGCCCCGTCCCCTCCGCGCGTCCTCTCCCTGTAAAGGAGGACTATGTTGGGGGCAGCGTGTTTCTATGATGAAATGTGAAGATGCCCTTGGGAGACATGCAGAGAGGTTATTCTCCATAGGTAACCTACCATCACAGGGTCAGAGCAGATGACAAGGCTCTGTCAGCCAGGGGAGATATTAATGATTCAACCCAGCCACAGAGGGAGGAGAGGGGGGGGGGGGGGAGGGGGAAACAAGTGGGGGGAAAATGTCATATACTTTATTGCGACAACACCGAATTGTCTGGACTTGAAAATTATTACGTTGGTGCAATCAGACCAAAAAAGAGTTGTTGAAATTACTTTTTAACCGAGATGAACAACTAATTCATATTAATAAAATAAAAATCATCCCATTATACTTATGTACAGTAGCACACTAAGTTAGATAGCCTTAAAAACAAATCTCAACATTGACTATGTATCATGTGGAGCGGTGGAGCCTATTTATTCTGCAGCAGCACTTGTGGCATGTGAACAGAGGGGTTGAGTGAAGGACACAAAGTGCAGCTGGTGGTTGAGGCACCTCAGGCAGAAACTGTCCATGCGCGGAGCTCTTTGATCAGCCCACGACAGGAGATAAGACCGACTGATAACTTCGCGCCAGATAAGGTGTAAACATGTCACGTAACAATATAGGCTTGAAGCAGGTCATAGCGTTACAGAGACAAATGCCAAAAGTTTGACTTGCTTCCCTTGTCACAATACTTCTGGATTTCTCAGACAGACAGGCGTGTGAGGAGGAGACAGCAGCATAATCACTATGCTATTATGACTGGAACCCCTTTTGTTATTGTAGTACCGAAAACGTCCACTGAGTACATGCGGGGGTGGGCGAACATCACGACGACATAACCTCCCCACCACAGACTTACAGTCCTGTGTGTGTGTGTGTGTGTGTGTGTGTGTGTGTGTGTGTGTGTGTGTGTGTGCGTACTATATTTCCATGTCATTGGACTAATTGGGCCACCGACGCGACGACGCACCAGTGTTACGCATTTCACTTGAGAGAGCCAGAGCACCCCCCGAGGCACAGGGCACGGGGTAGTTATTGCCCAAGGCCAGTGCTGTCACGACCCGCGCACCGTCTAACCTTGTCAGACATGAAATCTGCATCACGCTCAAATTGATGTTTTACTATGTGACACGTTATGAATATTACATTACAGAGCCAGAGACGGTGTCAGTCAAAACAGAGCTAGCCTCCCCTCACCAGTAAGACAGCCATGCGAGGAGGAGAGGGGAGAGAGAGAGAGAGGGAGAGAGAGGGAGAGGGAGCATGGCAGGGGGAGAGAGAGACAGAGAGAGAGAGAGAGCGAGAAGAAAGAGTGTTCAAGAAAGGCATGGTTGGTAAATGATTAATAGGCAACACAGAGTCAGAAACAAGCACTTAGGGCTAAAGCAGACAAAAGAGAGCGAGCTTTTGGCCTTTTATGGCGTTTCATGTAAGGGACCCTGACAAACACTGGTCATATTGCATGGCTGCAGGCCCTGGCTTGATGTTTAATGCATCATCTGCTCTGGTAAGGCAGGGAGGGTAGTAAACACTCATTTGTGGTCGGTGACTAGTCACACATGAAATCCATTTTGCAAACCGGAGTGTAGAGAGAGGCCCGTCGACAAGGCTTTTAAGAGTGATGTGGTCCACTCCACACAGACGACTGGTGAGACGGAGGGGCTGGATCTAAAAAAGACATCATTTTAGAAAAAAAACCCTGACTAAACTATCTCCAAACAGATACACAGACTAGAATATTAGATTAACACTAGAAACACACCAGTATAGTATCTATCTACAGTATCTATCTATATACAGTATATATCTATCTATATATCTATCTATCTATCTATCTATCTATCTATCTATCTATCTACTGTATCTATCTATCTATCTATCTACTGTATCTATCTATCTATCTATCTATCTGTCTATCTATCTATCTATCTATCTATCTATCTATCTATCTATCTATCTATCTATCTATCGATCGCACACAGCAGAATACTACAGATGCTGCCAGTTTCCAGGGACCTAATAGCCACGACAGCAGCAGTGTATTTTTCTTTGGCTGCTAGTTCAGTGAATTCTGGTCATAGACTGATAAGATGCATATTGGAATCTGTGGATTATCTGCTTTCATTCGACATCATTTGACATTGTTGGACTCTTACTGGTGCAAACAAACAGATAAATAGAATTCCACCCATTACCGCGACCACTGTGGCAGTACCTTAGCGGGGGCGGCAGTGCCCTTAGAAACGGGCAACATATGTAGCATTCCACATGTAGGTGTGATGACATCATCACTGTGCGCCAGCTTTACAGCGACCTGACCTGTATCTCTGGTAGTCGTCCTCGTCCTTATCCGGGCTGACCAGCTGATTGGGGCAGGCCTCGTTGCCCAGCAGACTGAGGTACTCCAGTGCCGGGGTCACGTCAGCCAAGTGTTCCAGCAGGGCCTCGATATCAGTCAGGTGTCAAAGGGCGGATGTCAAGGACCCGGTGCTGTTAATTACATTAGCATTTACTACCCCCAGTTCCCCCCCCCCCCTCCCTCCACACACACACACACACCCCTGGCCCGCCCGCACTAAAACATGTCACTGTCAAATTTAGCGAGGCGCTCAAAGAGGCTAGTCACTGGCTTTGTGAGAGTGGGCAGACAGAGGGGCAATTTAAGGTGCAGGGTTTGGCATATAGTTGTGACACATTTTGGCTGTTGCTCTCTCTCTCTCTCTCTCTCTCTCTCTCTCCCCCTTTCATTTCCTAGGTGGCCGGGTGCAGAACAGTGACAAAATGATGGATGCCCTGTGGTTCAAACAGTCCGTGCTTCCCGGAGCCGCGCCGACGTGGAAAACTTTTTTTTTTTTTTTTTTCACGAAATGTGGAAAAAAACAAACAGCCCCCTAAGCAGGCACATTCATCACTAATACATTCACTTGGTTGGAAAAGCGAAGCCCCAAAGTGTCAAAATACAACGGCACTAATGCAGCGCCGCAGCTTTTCAAATGGCAGCGCGCCACGACAGGATGTACATAATTGGCCTATTAGCATGTGCCGACCACTTCACAGCCAAACTCTGCACCCAGTCCCAGACGCACACTTCAAGGAGCCCCGGTTTTAATGTCGACTCTCCAAGTGTGTATGTGTGTATGCGTGCAACCGTGCGTGCGTGTGAGAGGGAGAGAGAGAGAAAGAGAGAGAGAGCATCATTACCCTCTAGGATCGACACAACCATCAGAGGAAAACAGGACATAGTGCTAAACCTGTTCTGAAGCTGAGGGAGAGGAAGTTCACACACGTTTGACTGATCCTAAACGTGCGTGCGTGTGGTGCAGCAATGCGTCGGTGTCTTGGATCGAGGGTGGCTGTGTCGACTTCTGGTCTAGCAGGTTTTCCTTTAGGTGCTAAGTAGGACACACTGAGCCTACTGTAACCCATGAGTCAAAATGTGAGTATCGTTCTAGCATCTTATAATAAAAATAATTACCGGTACATAAATTAAATTAATTTTATTTAAATTAAATAAAGGGGGTAATAGTGTGTGTATATATATATATATATATATATATATGCATAATGTGAAAAATATTGAATGAGTAGTTTTTTTAAATATATATAATTCAATATAATTGATTTTCCAAAGCAGAATATACATATAGATGGATTATTCTCTCATTCTTGGAATATAGTTTATATCAGCACCTTTGACTCCCTCTCAACATGAAAACACCTTTATTATGTTGACTATCAGGTCTGACTCCACTAGAGGTCCCTGTGGTTCAAAAACTGCTCCTCTGGTGGAGGAGCTCTGTGACAACAAGTCCTCTTTGTAACACACTACATCCACTGCAAAGACATGCCGTTAAAAACCGGTTCTTCCACACAATAACTGAATATGAATACAAGAAATGCAAAAACAATAACGAGCTCATTCTAATAGCTCTGGGCATAATAACCTCTGCAGTGCACACTGTGGTGGTGAGACTGCCGAGCAGAACGGGGACAGAAACGGGGCAGACAGAGAGAGAGAAGGGGGCAAGTGAGTGCTTTGTCTGAAAAGGATATTTGGTTCTTGTTGAGCGTCAGGGTGTGGAGAGCGGGTAACCTGGGCAACCGGAGGTCATTTCCCAGCAGATTGTTGTCGACGAGCAGCTCTTCCAGCCCGCTGAACGCTTTGAGGCCCGTCAGTGACCTGCAATGATAAGAAGAAGGCAAGAGGAAAAAATGATATGGAGCCCCTAAATCTGCTCAGACCATTATTGTGCTGCTGCAGAAATAAATATTTGGTTCCGATCTCTTTCACGGGCCGGGGAGAGAGAGTGAGAGTGGGTCCGATCCGGGCCTGTCAGGGGTAGTGAATGACAAGAATGAGTGGTGCTGAGCTCCCCTGGCATGGAGAGCCATCCTTCAGCGGGCTGGCAGCATGAGGAATGGGGGTCACTTGTGAGTAGCCAGGATTCAAAACAAAAGGCTTCAGAAATGCGGCGGGCAGGATGAATTTGTCAATGTCTTGTGCCTCGAGGCGCCCGGTTTCGCCTGACCCTAACCCGCCATTCCCAAGACAAATCACTCTGTCACAGTTCACCTTCACTCCCCAGACACAAATTTAACTTGTCATCCATCATTCTCACAGTGGAACTCGGAATACGCTCACAATCACAGATGGAATGGACGGGGGAACTTCCCCCCCCCCCCAACACCCCCGCAACTGCTCCTCCGCCACGGCCCCCCCCCCCACCCCCGCAACTGCTCCTCCGCCATGGGGGTTAGCTTCAGATTCTAACATCAAAGGACTTGTCTTCTTCTCTCTTTTTTTTAAAGGGGGAATTCTGTCTTTGCGATGGTTTTTATGACGCTTTGCAAAGAGAGGTGAGAGGTCATTTTTCCCAACTCGCTCTCTTTCTCTCTCTCTCTCTCTCTCTCTCTCTCTCTCTCTCTCACTCACACACACACACACATGCACCCATACATACACACACACACACACACACACACACACACACACACACACACACACACACACACACACACACAAAACACACTCACACAGGCATAAGGATGATGAAGGGTGGTGTTAGGAGTGATGTTAGGGCCCTGCAAAGTTCAAGTCGTGGAAAGGTGCACATTGTGTGTTGTCTAATCCTTCACACTGTCAGCAAGCCATGTTCAAGTGTTCCTGGGCGACTTCATTGACATTTAAATCTGCCAACGCCTGGCTCACAATGCATCCTTCTCAACAACTGTTTTGCACAGTTCACACACAACAGGTTGTAAGGAAAAATGTTCTTACCTCTTACCTCAGTACATAATTGTTAAATTGGTAATGCAAACATTACATTTTTAATTGTCAACCCGTTTTCTTCTTCTTTTTTATTATTATTAGCAATATCAACTTAGAGCAGTTCCAGTTTAAATTCAGAAATTACAATCACATGTTTGTAGTTCGTCAGACAACCTTGACATTCCGGTAAACAATGTCATATTGCTGCATGACAAGCTGAAGGTAGAGTCGGGTCTAAACAAGCAGCATATATATATATATGTTATTATATATTATATAATAATAATAATTATTATTATATATTATTATATATATTATGTTATTATATATGTTAGTATTTATATATTAATAGCATATAGGAGTGTGAATATATATATATATATATATATAATAATATAATATATATTATATATATAATATATATAATATAATATAATATAATATATATTATATATAACATATAGGAGTGTTAACTAATCCTCGTCCCCAGCTCTGCTTAGTGTCAGTGGCATCATACACAGCCTGCCTGCCTGCCTGGGAGGTAGCCTATGTAAATATAACACCCTTATCATGACAATCTGCAAAATAGATGGCAAGGAGCAGTAAACAGCGTCGCATACGGTCACATTCATCATGGAAAAGAAAGGACATCATGACAAAGCAAGTAGGAAATAACAAAACTAAATGGAAGATGAGGGGGACAGGAACTGGATATTTTCTTATGATTGAATAAGGCGGGATACAACAATAGACCTTGACTTGGGCCAACTGATTGGTCAGTCAGTAGAAGAGATGGTAAGTAATTAAGTACAAATACTTCATTACAACACATAAGTAGGATTTCCACGTATCTGTACTTTATTGAACATTTTCTGACAACTTTTTACTTTTACTCCCATTTTACTCCTTCCATTTTCAAAACAGGCTGGTTAGTCACTTTAGTTTGAATGCAAAACAAAACAGACAAACAAACAGACAAAAAGTTTAGTTTAGTTTAGTTTTAATGCCCGGCAGACAAAAACGATGACAAACACCCTTGTTTTGTTTTTTCAGGGTACGCACATCCAAAAGCAAGACACGGCGTCTAAAGCGGCGTTCTGTATGGCTCAGCACAACTGTGGTGATAAATCACTGGTGATGTCACAGATGTCATCAGTGATGTCACTCGAGAATTGTGATGTCACTCGAGCGATAGTGATGTCACTCTAGCAAATGTGATGTCATCAGTGAGTGACGTCAACAGTGATGTCACTGTGCAATTGTAATGTCATCAGTGAGTGAGTGATGTCTTCAATAATAATGTTATGATGTCACAATGGCATGTTATTATCCCAATGTTAGGATGTCATAATGTTATGTCATAATGTCGAACACTCACTTCAGTCCCTTCATAATGCAGCGTACACACACATCGCCAGCAAACAGCCAGTGTTAAAGACGGTGGGTGTGGTACAGTGACAGACCTGAAGGAATGTTTGCTGGAGCAGAGCATGAGGACAGTCAGCTCCACCATGCTGCCAGTGCAGGAGACCTGGACAGTCAGCTCCACCATGCTGCCAGTGCAGGAGACCTGGACAGTCAGCTCCACCATGCTGCCAGTGCAGGAGACCTGGACAGTCAGCTCCACCATGCTGCCAGTGCAGGAGACCTGGACACACTGAGGGCCCTGCTACAGGAAGAGCGCTTCAGAAAGCGGATTGGTGGTCTGTTGGTCGGGTCATCTTCCCACCCCTCTGGGGCACGCAGCCCGGCACGGTCACGCTGCCTGTGTGGCCTACCTGATCACCCAGGGAGCCACGGTAGACCCACCTTGTTATTTCATGCCTCTCGAGTGGGCCGTGTACAACGGTCACCTGGACTGCGTCCGGATCCTCCTGGAAGCCGGGGCCGACCCCAACGGAAGAACACACCGATTATGCCTGGTCTCCCATGCTGCTATTGCTGGAACTGGAAGGCTGGACATACTGGAGGAACTCATCAGGTTCCGTGCTGCTTTAGTAGACATGGACAGCATTCGCACCCTTGAGTGGTCTCCTTCATCAGCGCCGCCCACAACCAACTGGACTGCTTCAGGCTTCAGGCTTCAGCCTGCTGCTCCAGGCTGCTGGCGTTCTGAGCCGTCGTGTGGCGTCTCGCCTGCTGGATGAGGTGCTAAGGTTCAAGTGTGACGTGGCCTTCGTCCAGATGCTCCTGGACCACGGCGCCGACCCGGCTCTGGTGACCTGTGAGCAGGCACAGCTGGAGGAGAGGGCAGATCCCGACGCTCTCAGGGTCTTTCTGGAGGCCAAGAGATGTCCTCGCACTCTGGCCCACATGTGTCGGGTCCGGATCCGCCAAGCGCTGGGCACACATCGCCTGAACCAAGTCCACTCCCTACCACTAACACAAGTGATGAAGGACTTTGTGCTCTACCAAAACTGACTTAAAGGACTGTCAGTTTATTTTCATTTCCTAGATTTAGTTCTTGAGTGACTGTGTTTTAGGGATGTTGAAAATGATTTTTTTTTACCGACAATTGATATTGATCGGTTAACCGAGAAGATTAAAATGCCCTATTTGACTGTCTGTGCACCATTAAACAATTACCTCAACAAATGCTTTATTTTTTATTTATTTTAAAAACATTCCTCCGATAGGCTACTGCTTAGGAGCTGCACGCATTGCAGAAGGGGGAAACGTGGGCAGAAGAAAAAAAATCCATCCTCACAATTCTCAAATGAATTATTTTACTGCAGGTCTTAGTCTAATAAAATCAGCAGAAATGTAATTTAAAAGCTCAGAATGAAAATGTCTTGCTGGTGAACAAATTTCCAGTTTGAAGAGCGCATCACGCAGTGTTTCAGCGGATGACAGGCTGCAGGGCGCACTGACGAAGAGCGCATCGCTATCTCCTCCTTTTAGCAACACCTGCACCAGCGTCACTTGCCGCTTTTCTACTACTGTACTACTGTTAGGTCAGCTAGATTTAGCTAGACATATTTTCTGTGAAGTCCTCTGAGACATGCTTGTGAATTAGGGCTTACAAATAAACTTTACTTTTCTGAAAATGTAAAACACTAGGGATCTCGCGCGCTCGATTCCTAGGCTTGCCTGCTATGCGGGCTCCCTATCGCCTGTCCTGCAGCTCGCTGAGATGCCCCTGCAGCTCGCCAAACTGGCCCTGCAGCTCGCATTCGCAGTTCGGCCGTTGCCCAGCCTTGCCCGCAACTTGGCTGCTGTGTGGCCAATGAGACCAGCATCACTGATGATGTCAGATGTATGACATCACTGATGATGTCATCAGTGGGATTTATGACATCACTGATGATGTCACAGTGGGATTTATGACATCACCGCGTTTTGCGCCCAGACTAAGGCCATGTCCACACGGAGACGGAAGCAATCTTTTTTTTTTTCGTTTAAGAAGTTTTCCATAAACACGGAATTGTTTCAGGAAATGTGTGTATCCACATGAAACCACTGAAACCGCTGTAGAATATATGCCAGGCCGGTAAGTGGCGCTAACGCTGCCACAAAGTACACCAAAAACAGAGAATAAGACAATCTCCTCAATAATGGCATTCAACCACTAGGGGCGCACAGTCTATAATGTGTATCTCACTGTAGCGAGCAGCTTAAACCCTTGGCTTTGCGGGGAGGGGAGGTTTGCCATGTTGATGAATAAAATGATTAAACCTATACAGGCAAATGCAGAGCTGTTCAGGAGAGCTGATGGTCTCCCTATAGCCTACAATATAGAACGTTAACTATCGGTGACGTTCCTGATATCATCCACTTCCATGATCTTGACTTTAGACATATGTTGCAAACATATCCCAGCATATTGGCCGCTCCTGCACATCACAGCACAGGCTAAATGATGCAACACAAATATACATTATATAAACTCATGGCATGAATGTGTTTTTATTGAAAAAGTGGCGTCAAGTAAGCTAAAGTCTTGTTGTTGTGGACACGAACCGGACATCACAGTGCAAGCGTGTGTTCGTCAAACCTCTCACTTACCTATTCACGTTGTATTTGTGAGGGCTATATATAGGGCAAATATAGGGTATGTCGTGAGTGTATGTTACACTCAGGGTTTACATTTCATTTAATTTAATTTTGTCCAATAGTAAAATATTCCAGAATTGCATGTTGTACTTGTATTAAAAATAAATATTATTTCTATCTAACAAGTTAAGCCTGATTTTGTTTGTGTTATTGTAAAGACTTAGCCGCTGCTAAGCCTTCTGGGAAATATCCGATGAAGGGAGGGGTGGCTGGGAAGAGTCAGTTCAGCTGTGGAGCCCTGAGGATGTTGTACGCTGTTCTCCGTAGAGGAGCATTATATTTTGCTGCAAGATCCCTAACAGGCTCAGTAGCTGCTGTAGCAGGAACGCTAGTGCCATGATTGTTATTGTTGCTGGTGGAGAGTGGTGGGGCTATGGCGTCATCGGTTCAGGAAAGATGCGTATGGGTTGTAAACACGGAAATGCAAGGGTGGCGTCTTCAGATTTATTCACTCTGGGACCCGGTTTCAAAAATTAGCGTATACTCCCAGAACGTATAATCCCAGAACGCGGTTCCATCTGGACAAAACGTCTATATGACAAGAAAACTTTAGCGGATACACCTAAACTCGTCTCCGTGTGGACGTGTCTCTTTTGTCATGAAAGGTTTAATTGGGTTGAAAATTACAAAACAACCATGATTTTGGGGTAAGGAGGACTGAGCTGCCTTATAAAGATAGGTGCCGACAGCTAGCCGCTATGTTAGCAAAACCGCTAGCTGACACCCCCTTATCAGCTCTGATTAATGCATTGGCAAGATGGCTGGATGTGGAGACTTACCAGCTTCACCAATCTCCACTCTGTTTTTGTTTGTTTGTTTGTTGCTCATCTATGAATATAATGAGTGCAATAAGTGCCAATTTCTACTTTGGAATTGTACAGAGAGAAAATTATAAATTTCAAATCTATTGACAATCAGTTCTATACTTTTTTGTTGGTTGTTTTCGGTTTGTTATACAGTGTGAACATTTTGAACTACTTAAAATCATGTTTTGTTTTGTTTATTTTCATTGTTTGCCAGTGAAAATTTACAAAGGGGAAGTAGACGTCTGACCTACTGGCCCAATTGGGCACGTGGAAAACATTTTTTAATGTTGAACCCTGTGAAAACCCTGCCAATACATGCAAATAATCTGTGGGATAATCAGTAAGTTAAACATGTGTGTACCGCATAGCAGAAACATTATTTCAAGCTGCAAATACAGTAGAGGCTGTTAACTATTGCCACCTGTGTGTGTGTGTGTGTGTGTGTGTGTGTATGTGCTTGCGTACACGCGTGTGTGCGTGCATGTGTGTGTGTGTGTGCAATGCATGTGCGTGCGTGCACGTGCATGTGTGTGCATGTACACGTGTGCGTGCGTGTGTGTGTGTGTGATGGGCTGCAGTCCTGTGGGTTATGTTATTAGCTGCTCGGTTAAAGGGACCCGCCTGGCTCAGAGGGGAGCGTTATTAATTGTTGTTTTCATGTCACGCCTGCTGTGTGCACCGGCTGATTTAATCAGTTAAATTCACAGCCAGGGGAGAGCCACACAGTCCCATCCAGCGTTAACTACAGCACAGGGACCCAACTTCTAATAGTCTCCAGCTTTCTGTGCAGCTCTCTGCACATTTCAGGACTTTTTTATAAGCGTTCTTGTTTTAATGTGGGGCTTAGTTGGAAAACTAACAAAGTTTAAGCGGCGCAGTAAAAGTACTTTACTTCCAGAAAATGAGCGGCTCTTGTTTTTAACCAAACTAATGAGCGTAATTGACTTTGAGTCCCAAAGCTGCAGAGATTTGGTAAACACGCAACACAAAGGCAACACGCAAGTTGTTACAGTAAATATGCAAAATGTGGTACTTAATTGTAAGGCTGATTTAAATGGCCGGTTCCTTAGTTTTTAGCTACAACTATGCTGGACTACTTTTCACATGTCTGTACTTGGAACTTGCTAATAAATGAAATAATAATAATAATAATAATAATAATAATAATGGACTAGATAACATAAACTTGCAGTGTTTCTAATCTGCACACGTCTGTACGTTCTCTTCATATAAATCATCAGGATCTCTGGACACTTTTTCTTGTATACACTACCTCCATCCACACATGTGATTAACAGATAATAAATGCATCTGATCTTATTTAATAATGTTGTAATCAGTTATTGATTGTCTTCATATGCTGATGTTCCTCTCGTGTTATATACAGTAGTGCATGTATTTTGTGATTTTTACACATTTCATTTTTTTTGCATATTCTAATGTAACGGTACACATATTTCATTCATTCTTTGTCCTGATAACTTTTACTACTACTGCTGCTATTCTACACCCCCTCTTGCTATAATACATAATGTAACATACAGACAGTACATATTCCAGTGGAGAAGCTGTGAGTTGACTATATTTATATATATATATATATATATATATATATATATATATACCGTATATATATTTATATACCGTAACCCTCTTACTATTAGAACATTCTGCTGAGCAGAGCATGGTATCATTCTTTTTCAATAAGCATAGAATATAATTTACTCCCACGTCATCACATAGTATCATTTCAACAGATACATGGAAAAGCAGGATTTTATAACTGGTGTATTTTATTTGTTAGGTATCAGAACTGGATTTGGTGTAAAAAAAAATATATATGTGGATTACACATTAGTGTAATAGCATGTACTGTAGGTGTGTGTGTGAGAGAGAGAGAGAGAGAGAGAGAGAGGGGGGTAGCTTTAACGAGGTGAAGCGATGAATCCTCTCCTTGTTAAGATAATTATGATCAGCCTCATTGTCAGAGCTAATACTTCACCCGGGCTGTCTTTACGCTATGACTACCACTTAGCCTGTGTTAGCTCACCATCATACATCATACAGCCCTGTGTGCAGAAGTCTGTCTGTGTGTGTGTGTGTGTGTGTCCTGGTGTGCTGAAACACCACAGTGCATGTATTGTACATGTTTATACATCTAACATCACTCCACTAAGATCCTATCTACCACACATTGGATTTACACATAGACTAACATCCAGCAGGACCATTTTCTCTCTCTACACTAACGTTTTCTGACGATTGCATTTATTCTTAAAAAAAATCATAAAAGTGGTGTTCATTTGAAAGATCTCAGATTCATAAACTTTTGGGAAAGTCCTCATTACCACCACTGATGTGCCCTTGAGCAAGGCCCTTAACCCCAACTGCTCTCTTTTCCAGGAGTGTCCTGTTCACATTCACACACACATTCATACCTGGAAGCTGACCAGTACAACCACAGTCTGATCTGTTGGCCACTGATCAGCTCCACTGGAGCGGTTGAGGTTAAGGGCTTTGCTCAAGGGCACCTTGGTGGTAAAAAAAAAAAATCAGAAAAATTGTGTTCATTTGTGAAGATGATCTTGCTGAACACAAAGGTCTCAGTTTCATAAACTTTTGTTAACCACAGAGCTTATTCCAGACCAGGGAACCAGGCCATGCTAACTTCCGGATTTTAGTATTGAATTTTATCATCTGTATGTGTATCCATGTTTGCTATAATCCCTGCCATATCTTGTATCCTTGTGGGTACGTCTCTATGTGGGAATGTCTGCACAAGTGTTTGTGTGGTTGTGTGTGTGTGTGTGTGTGTGTGTGTGTGTGTGTGTGTGTGTGCGCGCGTGCATGTGCGTGTGCGCACATACATTCTCAAATGCTTCTATTTGGTTGTGAAGTGTGCAGAGAGAGCCCTCGGGGTGCTTGCACTATAAATAAAAAGTGAACTGAACTGAACAGAGCCTAACCACAGGAAGCAGGGTAGGCTACAGGAAACCAGACAAGGACACTGGAGAGGAGACACTGACCCAGAGAGGGGCAGAGCAGACATAGACTGCCGGATCAATAGACTAATACTAATGCAGACATGGTGATTGATAAACCACTGCTGACAACAGAGGGAAGAAAACTCTCCGCCGTTATTGGCTAAAATGTCAGTCACTCCTGCCAATGGCCTGCACTGGTGTCGTGTCAGATCTCCTCAGGCTACAAATGAGACATGGAGGACGGCAACTTTGCCTCATCTGCTTGTGAAACAACAGTTTAAAAGAGCCAAAACTCCAAATGCCACATCTATATTGTAAACAACCGGAAGACGCCCTGCAGTCCAACAGCCAGTACTGCAACACTAATAAGGGAGTTCCTGAGTCTCTTTGCTGATGTGATGATGATGTGGGACATGAGTGATATTTTAAAACACACACACACACACACTGCAAAGCAGGAGGGTCCTCCGCTTTGGCAGGGTGGCCCACAGTGAGAAGGCAGGCTCCTTCTTCTTCCAACAGGAAGTGCTGGGCAGGCCTGCAGAGTGACAGGCAAATGGACGTCCTGTTCAGAGGGCAACAGATAAATGTTTGATGAATTGGCCAATACTGGGGCCGTGATGGCCTTCATATGTGCATAATGGACTATCCAGAGCACACTTCAGATTGCTTGCCAGGATAAGGCAGTGTAATGAATGGGCTAAGGGAGTGGGCCTGGGGAAGCCAGTATCTGGACCGGCTTTAATAAACTTAATAACGGTGAATGGCGGCTGGGAAGGGTAGGGGGGGGGCTGGCTAGAGAGGGAGGGGTGAGGAGGGGGGGGTGAACTGTCTGTCCGTTTGTCTGAAATAGTCAAAAATGTATTATTGTTTTTTATTTTATTTTATTATTATTATTATTGTGATGATGGATCTTACCACTCTCTGATCAACTGGCAGTAAGGTAGCCATACAGTGTGATAACAGTTACTCAGGTTTGGGGCAATCTGGGAACCCAACGGTTCATTTATTTATTACTTTTTTCTCTAACCTCTGGGGGGCATGCTCGTTTGAATCCATGAATAACCGGAACTCAACTGACACGGTTCGGCAACGGAATGAAAATCCTTTTCCGCTCCCTTCAAGCTCTGCCATTGGCTCCGACCGGAGCGACCGGCTCTGACCCTTTATGGATTTCCTTTCCGCTCCCTGCGTGTCGCTCTCAAATCCCTCCGTCGCTACGAAACAACAACAACAACAACAACGCTAGCTCGTTGCTAGTAGCAACTTTCTACACGCTGAAAATGGTAAGTTTGACTAAACACCGTTTGACTCTGGGTCACGTCCGCTCCATTTTGATCGGGTAAAGCGCAGCATGCGAGCCTGCCCCCTGCCCCCTGCGAGCCTGCCCCCTGCGAGCGCCCCTTTCACGGAGTTGGCCGACAGATTTTCGATGCAAGTCAGATTTTTTTTTTAGGAGAGATTAGGTTTGGGGCAACAATGAAAACCTGATGCACAATATATTATAAATGGCAGCTGTATTTCATCACACCCACAAAATAAATAAATAGATAAATAAATAGAACAAAATACAGCATCAACACTATCAGGATCAACAAGGAATGATCAGTGAAGCAAATTAAAGGCCCTCAAACACACCCCACCTACCACCTCCTCCACACATGTGAGCAGGCCTGTTCCAGCACTGTTCCCTGCAGCTAGAGTCTCTACGGCCTACACGTCTGTGTATGTATCTGTGAATTAGCCTGTCATTATCTGCCTCTAGTCTCTCACGTAGACAGACAGTCAGGAGGCTCAGTGTGGCTGTCTCTCTCTCTCTCTGGTGCCGGGCCTCAGGTGGCAGTCATTTAAAGATCACACATCCAGCCCACAGCGCCCTCCCTGGACGCATGTCAATTCACACGTGGGAGGATTACCCGCCTCCTCCCAGGCAGCTGCAAATGACTATTAATGGCAATGCAAATCATTAGAGTACGTTTGGGGCCTCCGGCAAAATCTCTGCTTTGTGTGCGTTCACTCTTAATCTGTTTTGAATATTGTGCTCTGCTTTGCTCCTGCTAGCCTACATGTAAAAGCATTGCTAGCTACAAAGACAACTGGAGGCGGCACGTCAGATTGAACTTTACATATAGGGTTACATCCTTTACTAAGACATCTATTTATTTTATTGAGCATAAACAAATTCAAGCAAGAAGAATTCTGTGAAATGAGCAAAGTGCTCAGTTCAGAAGTAAAATATTACCGCTCATTACTTACAGCAGTGGTTCTCAAATGGGGGTGCGGGGACCCCCAGGGGTCCTTGAGGGGGTTCCAGGGGGTCCCCAGCCAAAAGGGGGTCATTTATTTTGGCTATAATTCCACAAGTAACACAATGACTATTTTTGTCATGGGTTTTATACACTTTCTGTAATAAAATATCTAAAAGCATCAATCTTATTATCATATGGGGGACCGTGGGACAAAATCCTATCAAATGGGGGGGTCCGTGGTCTAATCTTTGTCAGTTTAGGGGTCCTCCATGTGAAAAAATGTGTGAACCACTGACTTAAAGGATGGCTTTACCGGTAATCAACCCATCTTGTAGCATATATAATCTCTGTAATGTGCACATGCGTAGTGTTTTGCCTTCTCTCTCTTTACCTCATGGATAAAATGCTTCTGTTCCTGTCTGCAGAAACTCCGCCCCCACCAGCTGCAAGTCATTAAGGCTCGTTAAGGCTCTCCATGCTCTGCAGATGTGCGCATACTTAAAAAATAAAAATAAACAATATAACAGCCGCCCTCGGAGCAGATTCTGCCTTTCCAGCAGAACTTCCGCAGCTCCGTTCTGACGCGTGGTGGCGCTTTGGCAGGGGAGCAAATGGGAGATCTCCGTGAGGAAAACACAGAGAGAGGTAAACACTGCCCCATTTGCTTATATTACCGAGATATTATTAATGATACAAAGTGGGTTGATTACCGGTAAAGCCATCATTTAATGATATGGGCTTATTGTGTGAAGTGCAGATTAGCATTAGCTTGTGTGTGTTAGCATGATAAAACCACTGCGGCTCCTGTAGCGTCTGAGTTATGGACTCCCCCTGTGGATCTCCCTGCTCTCCCTGCTGAGTGTGTGAGGTTAATATTCTCTCCCAATGTCATTAGCACTGCTGGCAGAGGGGCTGAGAGCTCTGTGAATCAGACAAGGACTGATCCCCTCAACTCACACACACACACAGGCAGGCACACACACACACACACACACACACACACACACACACACACACAGGCACACACAGACACACACACAGGCAGGCACACACGCACACACACACACACACACACACACACACAGGCACACACACACGCACGCACACACGCACACAGCCAGGGCCAGAGCACATCAAAGCTACTGTACGGAGGTCAGTGTAGCCTGGCCTCACACCTCCATGGCCTGTGTGATTAATGACCCTGGATCAGCCCTGGCCGGCGGATAAGGACTTGACAGACACTCCTGTCAGGTCCGACCTTATAAGCCCGGCTTGACCCTGGTCTGGCCCTGGTCTGGCCCGGTGCTAAAGTTAAGCTCCAACAATGACCTGATTGAGAAGTCGAATGGGAGAAGAGAAGGTGGCCTCTTTGGGCAGGGAGGAGCGACGGGGGCGGAGAAATAACTCAAGAAATGCGGATGCCCGTTTAAAAGTTTCGTCGACACAATGATGTCTGAGAATGACCGTTGCTTCCTGACAACAATAAAAGGCAGTGTTGTAGAAGTATTTTCAGCTCGACTTGGCCTCGAGCATTCATGCATTCGGACTCGCAAGTTGGAGACTCCGACTCGGAAATTGATAAAGTTGTTGTTTTTGTTAGTTTCTTTGTAATAGGCTCTAATAATTTGGCATAAGATATTGATAGCTATATTAATACCGCGACATTATTCAATTTTGTGCAAGGCCAAGCATGTTCCACCTACATGTGGATCCACGCTCATGTTCAGTAACTCCGGACTCTGACTCAGGTAATGGCTACTCGACTCGGACTCTCCTTTGGTGACTCGACCGTGACTCGAGACGTGACCGTGACTCAACATATAGCGACTTGACTACAACACTGCTGCTAAACGGTATCGAGAGACGGCGTGTGAAACAGATCCAGAGGCAGGAGGTGTTACTGCATCATGGTGTGGTGAGGTGAAGAAGCCACGCCCCTTCAGAGAGCAGACGCCGGCCCTCCTTCTCGCGCTGTGTGGACTCACTGTGCTGCTCACACTGAGGAGGCCATTCTTCTTCTAAATGTTGCTATTGAAAGATTAGTTGTCTATCCACATGACAAACACCTGGTGCTCTCAGTGAGTCACATGACAAACACCTGGTGCTCTCAGTGAGTCACATGACAAACACCTGGTGCTCTCAGTGAGTCAGAGCCCAAAATCAATTCACTGATGGCATCTCAGTCAGCGCGTACATCACTGTGGCATAAACAAGCACACACACTCACTGTGCGTGTGTGCTACACACACCCATATACACATACATACATACACACACACACACACACACCTCTAAACGTACGATACCGGTATAATAAAACCACGCTGACATTGTCAATCAGCATTGCTGCCACTGGTCTATTACAAAAAGCACGTTCAACATTAAAGAATAGCTGCAGCGATCTAGATGAATGAAATGCATTGAATCCCTCTCAGCACTGGGCTCTGTCATGGCGCTGCTCAGCCTCTCTCAGTGCTTGTCAACATCTCCCTGAGAGGGGGGAGCCAGGCCGCATTACGTTTGAGTGAGTTCAACTGTCAACTGCCAGCCATTTGTATGCCTCAGCATCCACCTAATAGCAAATAATCACTAGCGCGCGCGCCCTCTCCGTGGCAAATGATCGATGTTGTCTTGAAGTCTGATGGATGACCCTGCCACAGTGATGTCCAGGCATGCATTAAAAACCGCCTCTATGAAATGCCTGTCGGTGGGGATATACACGCGTGCGCACGGTCACGCGCGCGCGCACGCGCTCACACACACGCGCACACCCAGATGAAAAGAGAAAGCGAACCGAGCAGGAGAGTAAACGACGCTTCAGTTCTCTAAGTTTAAAAGAGAATGTTAATTTCTCCATATTAGTGGGAGATGTTAGAATGTGACTGGACCTGGGGTGTGATTGGTCGACAGGTATTACTAGAGAGGTAGACGGGCTCCAGTACCACCTGGGATGCCTCTCTCTCTCTCTCTCTCTCTCTCTCTCTCTCTCTCTCTCTCTCTCTCTCTCTCTCTCTCTCTCTCTCTCTCTCTCTCTCTCTCTCTCTCTCTCTCTCTCTCTCTCTCTCTCTGTGTTCAGATTAAAATGCACAATCTTTGATCTCGCACTCGCTGACACAAATCCTTTTCCAGCCTCAACGTTCTCCCTGCAAAGGTAATTAGTGCTAATTAAAAAGTTTGGAAAGCAGTTTTCCGCGGCCGCTGTTGACGCTACTCAGCCGTGCCCCTCCGTCAGATTGGACCCCCTCCCCGGGTCCTGCAGGATGTGTGTGTCAGCCCCTGTTCCTGCCTGTTTTGCTGCAAGGATCCTGTTACCAGACAGCACAGCACCAGTCAGCCTAGAGAACCTGTGTTCTTCTTGTGTCGGGGGGGGGGGGGGGGGGGGGAGCAGAGGAGGAAGCTGGAAGCCCAGTACGGGGTCTCACTCCTGGGCTCTTCTCCCACGACAACCCTGTGCTCTGCAGGTGGGAACATGTAGTGACACATGGAACAAACACAACTCCTCTAAATAGAACAGGTGTAGTCTTTAATTGGGAGGATCCTAGCTTGGGTGGGTGGGCTTCTAAATTTAGAGTAATTAACTTGATAAGGGATTCAATTTGCTGGAAATATAATTGCAGAGGGATATGTCACTTACTATGGGCCTAGCGCGGTGCACAATGAAAACAAACGCAAAGACTGGCATCGTGAATAAACACATTTGTAATTAAAGAATTTTGCTGTTCGCCAGTGATTTGAGATGGAGATCAAACTCGAGCATCAATTGCGAGGCTAACAGTGCTATCGTGTTAGCCGCAGGCCGCCATGCTGCTCTCATCAAGTCGTTATGATGATATAATTAGCTGTCGTTGCAGCAGATCATTAAGTGGCGCGCTGAGTGTCAGGTACAGATACGACACACACACAAAGCGATATCCTTCCACCATGTTTCAAAAATGATAATGACATAATCGCAGCATGGAGAGCAGGCAGAAAAGTGTTAATTAGACAACTATTTCATACCAATTAAATTAGTATCAAACCTCCGATTTCTTTTCCATGTGAATAGGGAGCTTGCTTGCATTCCCATTTACCACATAATACAATTATTTTGCTAATGTAAAGTCATAAAAAAACAAGATAATAATAACAGAAAACCACTACAGAGTGTTCCAATACACTGTGCCAAGGTGCTTACTACTAGAAGCTGGAAGGCAGGGTTGAATCAAAAGGGTTAGTTAGGTAACGGGTGTTTTTCTTTTTTACAGTGAATGCCAGGAGAATACTTTGACAACCTTCTAACCTTCTAACTTCTAACCACACTATTAATACGCCAGGTGATTGACATGTAGGTGTACTTACAAGAAAGAAACGAGAGAAGCCAGAAAGCTATTGATTTGACCTTTGGGGGTAGTTCTTTCTTTGTTGTTTGTGTCTTGTTTTACAGTGCGCGAGGAGATAATAGACCATGTCACCGCAACCAGGCAGTTTCAAATTGAATGCCATCATTTTAATTGAAATGTTAACATTCTCAGGGACATGTCTGTCAATGCATAATTGGCCCTGAATCTCAGTTTGGACTTACATAATTGATCGTTCAGCGTGAGACACTCAAAGACACAGACGGATAGATCTCTTTGATGGCAATACAGTCAGATATGGGAAAAAATAGACAAATCAGCTGTGGCTCTGTCAGTTAAGCTTTGTGTCACGAGGGAAGCTCGCACATAAACATGCATGATTAGAACTGGCAAACAGGATTGGACGGCGGGATCACTGTCCGTGGTGCTGGAACTGTATAAATAGGCTTAACTCAATCAAAGTGGAGCGAGGGATACGCAAGAGATGGTCTTAGTAGTCAAACGATCGTAAATGATTGACACTTGGTTTATTGAGAGAACAGCCCTGAAACTGTGTGAAATCATCAGAATCATACGTTTCATACAGTAGATGCAAAATGAAAATATACCCTCCCCAACTGCTTCTTATATACAGTACATACTATATTGTAAAATAAAGTGGGACCTTTATTTGGAAGGTGTGGTAAAAATTACTATTCTAACATAATAAAGACCAATCAACTAGAAGTAAAAAAGTATGAAAAGGATTTATTTGCAAAAAGCAAAGTAACAGAGCTCTGGTTCAGACCCTCCTCCTCTCTGGATCTCAAGGGACTGAACCTAGAATCCTCTCATTCAGACCTCTATCAAGCCTCTCACCAGGAAGTCCTAGATTAGAGCAGCTTACTGCAGATAGTGCCCCCTTGATCTTGAGGGAGGTATTACAACAACTCTAAATTCTCTCCACAAAGGACATTGCTTTGTTGGCATTAAAAGCGATGTGGTGAGATCTGGTGATCCGTATGCACATGCCGGCTTTGAAGACATCTCAAACAGATGAGGACAGAGAGCCTCCCTGCCCTAGCAGCCTCTCTCCATTGAAGATGGAGCTCTCTGTCTCTGTAGAATCCTGACATGACAGTTTAAAGGGAGCTATGCGATAGCCTATCTGCCCGGTGTTAAGCAGCACGGGCAACAACGCTGCAGCTGTGGAAAAAAGACAAGAAAAAAGAGAAAGAAAGAATCTCTCCCCCCCCCACCCCTCTCTCTCTCTCTCTCTCTCTCTCTGTCTTACCGCCTGGCCCATTACCTTTACAGAGTGAGGCTCATTACAGAAGGCAAGTCCAGTCAAATCTTTCTGTAATTCAACAGAGGTGAATTGCTGTCAACATCATTAACCGTCATTTCCTCCCAACTGCCTTCAGTACTTATGAAGTGTTCTTTTATTGTGTAATGATCCAAATCTCTCCTCTAAATCGGGCCCTGCACTTCAAAGGGCCCGGGAGGACATACCACCCATGCAGCGGGCCGGCCCGACATGTCAGAGAGGGCCAGATTAAATGTGGCTCCATCATTACGGACCCTCTTTGTGCTTAAACAGCGCCGGCGTTTCATCCTGCGCTCCAGCTAGCAGCACGTACCCTTTACCCAGGAGGAGCGGAGCGGAAAGAACCATCAGCAGAGCCCAAACGTAACGTACGGCTTCAATGGGAATAGGAGAAGGCTATCGCTAACGCTAGATGTCTGGTCTCTGCTGCTAGCACGCAGCCAAATCTCCAGCTAATAGTGGATCATTTTCCTCTGCTTTTTCTGCATCGCAACACCGAGTCCTAGCCAATTACTGTCTTCCCTCCCGTTTGGTGTTTGAATAGTGTTTACTGATAGCTCACTGATCTCATAAGGCACCATTGGTCAGGCTGCCTCCATGGCTAATTATAGTGAGCGCTGGCCTGCTTGTCATGCTACGAGATGTCCCTCGGAGTCCCGTCTTAAGAGAAGCCTCCTTTGTGCTTCTGCCATTGTGTGTCCACCCGGTGCTATGAGATGTCCTCCGGGCCTTGTGTTGGGGACAGCCCCTTTTGTGCCGGCGCCATTGTGTGTCCGCGCTAGCGCTGCGCCCCCCCGCTAGGTCGGAACACAGAGGCGGTGCAGCAAGCGGGGGGGATGCTTCTCAGGGTTCCCCTAAGACCTACAGTAAATCTTCAAACAATTTAGACAAACAAAAAAAGGGGTGATGCTGCTGTGGCTCCGGGCTGGAGAGAGAGGAAGACAAGGAAAACCAGATGAATAAGCAACACCAATTACTGAAAGGGTCTGACCTGCGAGCACCCCACACACCATGGCACACATTTCACAGCAAATCGGCGCAGATTGGAGGTGACACCGGCGGAATGGAAACACTGACCCCCTCAACGAGGCGATAGCGTGCTCCGAACTTCAGAGCGCAGAGAGGCAGGAGGGGACTGACACACTACATAGGGCACTTCAGAGCGCAGAGAGGCAGGAGGGGACTGACACACTACATAGGGCACTTCAGAGGGCAGAGAGGCAGGAGGGGACTGACACACTACATAGGGCACTTCAGAGGGCAGAGAGGCAGGAGGGGACTGACACACTACATAGGGCAGGAGGGGACTGACACACTACATAGGGAACTTCAGAGCGCAGAGAGGCAGGAGGGGACTGACACACTACATAGGGCACTTCAGAGCGCAGAGAGGCAGGAGGGGACTGACACACTACATAGGGCACTTCAGAGCACAGAGAGGCAGGAGGGGACTGACACACTACATAGGGCACTTCAGAGCGCAGAGCGGCAGGAGGGGACTGACACACTACATAGGGCACTTCAGAGGGCAGAGAGGCAGGAGGGGACTGACACACTACATAGGGCACTTCAGAGCGCAGAGAGGCAGGAGGGGACTGACACACTACATAGGGCACTTCAGAGCGCAGAGAGGCAGGAGGGGACTGACACACTACATAGGGCACTTCAGAGGGCAGAGAGGCAGGAGGGGACTGACACATTACATAGGGCACTTCAGAGGGCAGAGAGGCAGGAGGGGACTGACACACTACATAGGGCACTTCAGAGCGCAGAGAGGCAGGAGGGGACTGACACACTACATAGGGCACTTCAGAGGGCAGAGAGGCAGGAGGGGACTGACACACTACATAGGGCACTTCAGAGCGCAGAGAGGCAGGAGGGGACTGACACACTACATAGGGCAGGAGGGGACTGACACACTACATAGGGAACTTCAGAGCGCAGAGAGGCAGGAGGGGACTGACACACTACATAGGGCAGGAGGGGACTGACACACTACATAGGGCACTTCAGAGCGCAGAGAGGCAGGAGGGGACTGACACACTACATAGGGCAGGAGGGGACTGACACACTACATAGGGAACTTCAGAGCGCAGAGAGGCAGGAGGGGACTGACACACTACATAGGGCAGGAGGGGACTGACACACTACATAGGGCACTTCAGAGCGCAGAGAGGCAGGAGGGGACTGACACACTACATAACATAGGGCCAATAACGTGGAAGAAAGCAAGGAGGTGGGGCATAGGAAGACTCACGCATAATCGGTGCTCGTTTGTTTCGGACTGAGACAAAATGGCTCAATTTGAGCACTTAGGGGACGGGACTTGAGGTACAAGAGGAACATGCGAGGGGACAAGCGCATCAGGCCGCTGATAAGCAGCCCCTCACAGGGACAAAGCCCGATGTCCAACAGGCTTAGTGGTGAACGTGAGTGGGACTGGACGCTCTCGAACGCTTGTTTTAGCCTCCCAGCTTTACCCCTTGAAAAGTGAGGCCTTTTCACTCGGGCACAGAGAGACCCTCCCTCTACTTTGTGCAGCTGGACAATGGCAAAAATAAACACACGGCTCCATACTTGTGTTCAACACATACGAGGCTACATTGCGCTAATCTAAAAAAAAAAAAAAAGTTGCTCGCACAAAGACAATGTCTGTAAACAGTAAAACTTGTAAGAAGTGTTATCTCTCACTTTCTACTTTTTAAAGGGCTTTTGTCATTATTACTTTGACTGAAACGACAAGAGCAAGAAAAAAGAAGTGTCTCCAAAGGTGAGAAGAGATCACGCAACCGTATCACAGTTAGTCAATACAGCGTTAATTAATCTAATAACAAAGTGCTCTGAACAACATGCCCCGAACTGACAGGAAGACGTGGCGTCTAGCAGCAGCATGTAGCAGCACATCCACACATTTGGGAGCATCAAACGCTCAGGATAGAAGCAATCCTTAACCATCTTCCCAATTAGCCAGGAGGAAAAGCAGAGAAGATGTCGTAGGTTCACAGACCAAGCGTGAAACTTAGTGATTTGGCGTGGCGTACAAAAACACAGCGTGTCTTTTTATAGCCACATGTGCAATGAAGGCAAATTAAGAAGAACGAGTACGGTATGTGTCTCTTTCTAGAAAGAACTGTATTATTATGAGTGTTTCATATTATTTCCACTGGCTTTCTATTTGATTGTGAATTCAAGTGACATGGCAAATGTGGTGGACACACTGTAGTGATCACGAATACCAGAGAGAGACAAAAGCAACACATGTTAAAAGACCTCACAAGAGAAAACTCAATCTAGGATTTATGGGCAGGATGGCTATGGGGGTACAAGGGGCGTCCGGGTCGCAGGTTCGAGCCCCCGTGTTACCTCGGGGTGGATCAGGCGTCCATACAGGCACAATTGGCCATATCTGTGAGTGGGAAGCCGGTGGGGTCTGATCCTAGTGCAATACAAACCAATTAATGATCATTTACTTAATACAGACAGTAGTCACTAGTGCATTAAAACATCACCCACTCCAATGGTTAAAACGACATTCACACTCTCAATAATTTCAAATCGAGCAATATGAACATTATGGAGGTCATTAGCAATGTTAATGATATCCAAAAGTAAATTCTCCCTCCGTGAAACCATGACACATTGACAGGAACGTTCAGGAAATCTGTCAGAGAGAGCTACTGCAAAAGAAGAAATTATGTATCTCTGTACATTAAAAAGAGAATATCAAATCCCGAGGGTATCGCAATGTATTTAACCCATCTAAAAGCACTGCATGCCTGCCTAATGTGTGTGAGAGAGCATTTTATTTATTTATTTATTTCAAACAATGGAGGCCTTCGCATCTGTACGTCTTCACCGTGATCTCAGCCATTCAAACAGAATGATAATGGAGCCTGCGTCAGTCAGTCAGTCAGTCAGTCAGTCAGTCAGTCAGTCAGTCAGTCAGTCAGTCACCTTTGCAAATGGAAATCCATAGAAAGGTGAAGACAGGAATCATTTGATCTATTTGACACACATTACAATGGAGAATTTCAAAAGAGTAAGATGGAAGCTTTCAGGTCACTTATGGCATCAGGGATGTCAGTTTGCTATGAAATATATACCTTTGAAGAACACTCTACTGGAGGGATGAGGTAGACGCGAGCGGAAGACATACTGTTTAACGCAGAGACCACGTAAGAATATCTCAGATGATGGAGTAAAAAAGTGGCAAGATAATGGGACCATTTTCACAGAGCACTCTTTGTCAAGAAGGACTGCCATTTCTTAAGTGTGGTATCTATCAAGGAATATTATTTTGATTATGTAAACTGATTAATATCAGTTAGAACAAGGTGCATTAGTAGTCATTTAAAAAGTATTTCAGGTACTAGGGAAATATCATTTTTGTAGTTTAAGTTATACTGCTAGTCTGCTACCAAATCAAACCTGATGATACTGTCATTTATTCTTCCACAACAATAAAAACCTTTGATTATGTATCAAAATGTTTTAATCTATTTTAAACGGTTTTCACCAGCTAGCACTCCTTGCCTGCCCAACGTGATTAAATAAGAAAAACACAGATCTCACTTCAAGCGTATTGACCAATCACAAAGGCTTCCTCGCTAAATAGGGAAAAGGGTCAAATACACAGCGACAAAAAAAGCCTTCCCCAAACGCCTTTTCACTTTCATCCTCCAAGTGTAAAATGTAAATGCCCTCGCCCTCTGTTCAAAACATAAAATACTAACCTGGAGACAGTGAGTGACAGAGAGAATTATGGGTTATTGTAGTGTCAGAAAGCGAGACAGCTGTATGATGAGATTGTGTGTCATTTAGCCAATCAGAAAGCTAAAAGGCAGTGTGACACATTTCTCCCCCTCCCTCCCTGCGACAGACAGACAGACAGACAGACAGACAGACAGACAGACAGACAGACAGAGAGACAGACAGAGAGACAGACAGACAGACAGGCCTCTGACATGACTGGTGATCATTTCCAGGACAGAGACGAGAGAGACAACACAGAGTGAGCATGAAAATGGAAGTCACAGGAAGAAAGGTGTGACTTCTCTTCCTGTATGCGACGCGGGCCATGTGATAGCCCGTGTGCTGCATTCATTGTGGGAATCACGAGGAAATATCCCCTTACATGTCAACCTGCCAGCCAGCCCGATAAGAGGTGTCTGAAGCTCCGTCTGAGATGAATACTTCCCCCAGCGAGAAACCACGCAGAAGGTGAAGGGGGACTTCTGATCTCTGTGCAGTGAAGCCACTTCCAACAGCAGTACGAGACTAACCACAGCGGAGACATACTTCTATCTGAGGTCTATCCGTCTGTCAAACCTCGTTCTTCCACCTGAGGAACATCTCAAGATTAAGACCGTCCCTGAGCAAACATGATGGCGAAAAACTGGTCCATGCCTTCATCAGCTCCCGCGCCGACTACTGTAATTCTCTGCTCTCAGGCCTACCAGCTAAAACCATTCAGAGGTACAGTACATCACCCCAGTTCTTCACTGGCTCCCAATAAACCAAGGGATCACCCTCCTGGTGTTCAAGGCCATCAATTGCACTGGTCCAACCTACCTTCAGGACCTCCTCACCCCTGGACTCTCAGGCCTCTCCAATCTCCTCGCTGTGCCATGGGCTAAGCTAGCAAGCATGGGAGATGGTGCCTTCTGGTCGCTGCGACCACGCCTGTGGAATCAGCTCCCAGGAATGATTACTGTAGGGCCGCAGAATCACTAGCTGTTTTTCAATCAAATCTTAAGACCCACCTGTTCCTCTCTGCTTTCCCCCTATGCACCTCATGTAGCCCCGCCCACTTGACCCATTGTGTCACGACTTCCTGTTCAAAATGCCGGCTGTTTTACCTGCTCCAACTAGTCTGACTCACCTGATCAAACCTAGTCTGACTCACATATGAGTCAGACTAGTTTTATGAGTCACAGGAAGTGTAAACACAATCGGAACTTCAGATTGTGTTTACACTTCCTGTTGGTCTCTCAAGCCAGACTGTCTCTTCTGCATAAGGTGAATAGGTCCTGCTTCTTACAGTATGTGTTTTTCCCTTTTAAATGTTTGTCACAAATGTTTATTCATTTTAACCTTTAAATTGTATTTATTTTAGCTTAACCCTCATGGTTTATGGCTGTAATTGCTTGATTTTATTGTGTGTTTTTATGTCTGTTATATTCTTTCTGTGAAGCACCTTGTGTGTGCTGCTACATAAATAAAACACATTATTAGTGTGCCTGGACAAGCATTAAAGTGATAATATGGAAGATTTCAGTTTTGTTCTCTTGGGTGACACCTATTGCTGATTAGTGGTAATTGCAGGTGAGATCCGAAGAGCGTTATTATGTGACATTACTCAGTTTGTTCGGCCATAGTAAACACCTGTAATGTTAGCAGAGACCGGAAAAAAGTAGCTTGTTATCCTACTTCACACAAGAGTTGTCAGGAACCTGCAGAGTGAGTCTATTGTGTTAGCTCCGCCCACCCTGTGAACCTACAGTAACCAACAGAGTGAGTCTATTGTGTTAGTTCCGCCCACCCTGTGAACCTACAGTAACCTACAGAGTGAGTCTATTGTGTTAGCTCCGCCCACCTTGTGAACCTACAGTAACCTACAGAGTGAGTCTATTGTGTTAGCTCCGCCCACCTTGTGAACCTACAGTAACCTACAGAGTGAGTCTATTGTGTTAGTTCCGCCCACCCTGTGAACCTACAGTAACCTACAGAGTGAGTCTATTGTGTTAGTTCCGCCCACCCTGTGAACCTACAGTAACCTACAGAGTGAGTCTATTGTGTTAGCTCCGCCCACCCTGTGAACCTACAGTAACCTGCAGAGTGAGTCTATTGTGTTAGCTCCGCCCACCTTGTGAACCTACAGTAACCTACAGAGTGAGTCTATTGTGTTAGCTCCGCCCACCCTGTGTCACCACAGACACCATGTTCATAAATGCTGCAATACTGAAAATGCAAAGGCTTCCATCAATGAGCCATATAGGCTCAATCACCATTGTGTTAAGTCACTATCAGATAGATGGTGATGGTGTATGATCACTTTAACACAAACATTATACAGGTTGGAATTTAGCTATAGGACCACAAATGGAGAAGAACACCATGAAGTGTAGTTGTCAGTTTACACACGCTCACTCACGGCAATAACGAATAGGAGCTCCATGAAAAGGGTGAAGTGGCTGTCAACAGAAGGAATTCAATAAAAGCAACATTGTCAGCTGTGTCACTTTTCAATAGCGCTGACATGTAATTACTGTTATTTGTATAAATAGCTTTCATTAGCATCTCTGAGGGCCCTTTGGTTCTTCTAACCGCTGAAAAGGAAATATGGAACAACATCACAGTGCAGCAGACTGTGGAAGAGAGAAGGCTGCAGGTTGTGCTTTGCAGAAATGCCTCAAGGTACAGAATATGAACTTAACAGCTAAATATGTAAAACTACTGCACTCGTCATAGTGTTAAAACATGTCACTTAGAACATTTTCCATTCTTATGTACTGTATGCATTCATACATCTAACCTTGCAAGCAAGCTGGATTCTCTCGCGAGATTTGCGAGAGAATTTGCAGTTTGGTTTGTGAAAACAAACAATACCGCCCCCATCTGGCAATGTCAGGTTATCATACGTCCACATGCCTTCATGAACGGTCAACCTCTGCGCCCGTGCATGCGCGTGTGTGTATGTGTATTTAAATGTTCAGTAAAGTGTTGCTTTTAGGCGCTGATATATTTGGATTCACAGTTCAGAATGACTTTGATCATATCATGTTAGGCTGCAGCAACACTTTGATCATATCATGTTAGGCTGCAGCAACACTTTGATCATATCATGTTAGGCTGCAGCAACACTTTGATCATATCATGTTAGGCTGCAGCAACACTTTGATCATATCATGTTAGGCTGCAGCAACACTTTGATCATATCATGTTAGGCTGCAGCAACACTTTGATCATATCATGTTAGGCTGCAGCAACACTTTGATCATATCATGTTAGGCTGCAGCAACACTTTGATCATATCATGTTAGGCTGCAGCAACACTTTGATCATATCATGTTAGGCTGCAGCAACACTTTGATCATATCATGTTAGGCTACAGCAACACTTTGATCATATCATGTTAGGCTACAGCAACACTTTGATCATATCATGTTAGGCTGCAGCAACACTTTGATCATATCATGTTAGGCTGCAGCAACACTTTGATCATATCATGTTAGGCTGCAGCAACACTTTGATCATATCATGTTAGGCTGCAGCAACACTTTGATCATATCATGTTAGGCTGCAGCAACACTTTGATCCTATCATGTTAGGCTGCAGCAACACTTTGATCATATCATGTTAGGCTGCAGCAACACGAGCAATGAGAAGAACTGGATGTTGACAATGAAAACAACAGACTCGACTCCAAGCCACTCGATTCAAAGTTTCTTTGTGAAGCTGTGAAGGGATACATGATCAGACACCTGCAATGGCAGAACAGTGTGTTCACCACATTCTTCATTCAGTTTTTTTCCAACACATTCACACACTCATACAGTATACTGTTATATAGTATACAGTGAGTCAAAATTAAATTCAAAATGCTGGTCAGGAAGAAATGTATTTTGAAAGCTATATTTGTCATCCGCATGTTATGAAACGGTTCAAGAAACGGTTATAAATGTTAACCGCTGATTCGTAAACATCTCATTAATCTGTCATACCTAATGAAGTATACATTTACAAAGACATGGACAGACCTTATGAATGTTATTATCTAGATAGCATTGAGCAATCAACAATATTACCACCACCATCATCATCATCATCATTATTAATACTATAAATACTATAAAATGAATTATCTTTATTATTATTATTTTATTACCGAGTCGACTTCACTGTCAAAGGCAAATGCCTGAAGCCCAAGATAAAGGACTGCGGTGGAGGGAAGGGATAATTCACACACAGAGAGAGAGAGAGAGAGAGAGTCTCTCCCTCCTTTTCTTTCTCTCCCCCTCTCATTCCCCTCCTATTTTTTCTCTTCCCTCCGTTCTGCAGTTGTGTGTGTCTGTCCTGACCTTGCAGCTTCCACGGCCCATCCATCTTGGGCTGCTTAGCCATTTCGCCGGCTTCATACCGCGCAGATTAACACAATTCATCACCACAATCATCCTCCATTCATCACCCTTTCCAATGAATGTTTTGACATCCAGTTAATTTTCTGCTGATGATTTATCAAATTATAATTACCATGCTCTGAAGGCCTCATTTATTATGTTGATACATGATAATGATGCCAAAGTGGATTGAATTTTAAGTAAGTTCTCTCTCTGCGATTATAACATATGCGTTATTGTGAATAATGCCGGGCGATTTTGATTCTTTGCGAGCCTGGAAACTCCTGAGACAATCCTAATGTTATAATAATCAATGCCAAAAAAAAATGGAGGGGGAGAGAATGAGAATGTTAATTCAATTTTTTTTTACAGAACAAATTGTTTGGCTGGGGAGCAGCACGCATGAACAAAGTTCAATTAGATTCAGAGCTCCCCATCTTGGATGTTCAGTAATTAAAGAGTGCACTAATTCAATCAGGGGGGTAGCAGTTGGGCAGAGGGAGTTGGGCTGTTTCTTAATAGGTTATAGGTTATTTCTCACATACTGCCCACATAGGCACTTCATTAGCCTCCTGCATTACAATTCACTCAGCTTTTCAGGCTCATTATTATCCAGGTTTATTAAAATCCAATGGCCGCCTATCTGCTTCTATTACGGAGGAGCCGAGCGGCTTAATGCACCGGGTCAGCGTTAAGGGCAAAACACCAACTGCTGTTTATGAGCGGCCAAACAGAGAAATAGTCACGGCGATTGGGAAGGTGCTATTTTCTCCGTCTATTAGCGCAGTAGTAGTGGGAGTATAACTGGGCTAGCATGGCCTTAGAAAAGCTCCCAAACATATATCTAGTTGCCCTCCACAATAGCCTTTCTCCATATGACAGATGATTAAATCTTTTCAACAAGAGCGCTGAATTCCACAACAGGGCAAAATTGGATTTCATTTGGCGAGATTTTTTCCCCTTCTTTCAACGCGCCGCGCGTTTACAACCTTCGCACTGGCGATGGCATTTGATCCTTCGACCCTATGCCTAGACACCCGAGCTAAATCACCGGTCAAAAGATGGAGGCGGTGTGTGTGTGTGTGTGTGGAGAGAGACCGCGGTGCATTGTGGGGCAGGAGGCAGCCAGCTCAGGGAGACAGGGGCTTAGGAGGTGTTAAAGGTTATTGAATGCTGGAGAATTCTCCTGGCGGCGGAAGCATTGTTTACAGCTATCTATTTTTTTGACTCTTTGCCCTTGGGCTGCGGCCCATAAACAGAGCTGCTACCCCCCCCCCCCCCCACACACACACACACACGGCTAGCGGTGGTGAGCGCAGAGCATAATTGTGAGTCCCCCTTGGATGTCCCAAAAGTGAAAGATGTGTCTGGTAAGTGAGAGAGGTCAAACACGAGCATGGATATTTATTACATGCACTGCAACCAGATGGAGGCAGCCCATCCATCAGGCAGAGCTGTCACGCTGGTCACAAACGTTTCCCATAAAGACACCCCCCCCTGCCCCCCCCCCTTCCCCAGCAGCACCAGCACTCCCCCCCCCCTCGCTCCCTCGTTCTCCTTCTCCCCTCTCCGTCTCTCTCTGTGAACGCAGGAGGTCCGTCCAGTCCACACGGGAGGAGAGAGAGAGAGACGAGAGGGGTCGAGAGAGCACGCAGACTTGTTTTGCACCGTTATGGACTACGAGAATAGCACCACACAGATCCTCGGGTCTGATCATCTTTCCACCACCACTCCACACTGCCTCCTCCGCCATCTTTTTCTCATTAGCGCATCTTCTCCGTCTCCTCCTCGACCAGACCGGTGGGTCTATTTTTAGAAGTAACTTTTATTGATACTGGCCGTGACCGGACTGTGTGGACCGGTCAGAGAGGGTCAGGGTGGGGGGGGGGGGGGGCATGCGGTCAGGCAGCTTATGCCTCCCACACACTAGAGGATAAAATGCCCGATTTAATGCCCGATTCCCCTCGGGGGGGCGTGGCCCGATTCGAGGCTAGTCTCAACCGATTTTTTGTCAAAATAATTGTCAAGTGTCTGGTGTCAATAAATTATTGATTGAATCGGAGCCTGCCCGATCTCGAATCGGGCATATCAAACATGTTTGATATTTACGATGGCTGTCTCCCGACGGAACCCGCAATAGCCAATGAGAGCAAGCAGACCGGGACTCGTCGACGCGTCATACCCGGATGTTAATGCAGCGCTCACAACAAACGAGCAACAGCCATGGCAACAGCAGAGCCATGTAGCTCCTCTCCCCAGCATCCTCACAGCAGCTTAAAACAGGGTGGACAGCGGCGGAGGGCTCTCCAAACATGCGCCGAGCGGAGCGGCCCGCCCCAAGGGAGCGGACATGCTGCAATATGAGCTCTCAGACAGGACATTGTTTTAGCTTATTTTGCGAGGGTGTCCGCCCGCTTGTAGCGGACCCGCCGCTCGGCGCATGTTTGGAGAGCCATCCGCCGTTGTCTGTGGGAAAAAATTGCGGTTCTGTGGGATATAAACAGCCTACAGTCTAGTTGCTGGAATCGCTGTGAGTCGGTACTTCAAACGGCTGGTGTGTGGTCTCGCAGTCTGGCCGAATCGTCTAGTGTGTGTGTTCAGGCGATTTTAATGTTAAAATCTGATGAAATTGTCCTCATGTCTGTGGTCTCTCATGATTTTAAAATCGGTTAAGATTTTAAAATCCTCTAGTGTGTAGGCAGCATTAGGGAGATATTAAAAGAGTGGACCGGGGGGGGGGAGGCAGTGGAGAAGGGCGTGTCTGACACTTGCTCCCTCATTCATCAGGCCCCTCATAGGCCCGTCGGTGACAATGAAAAGATTTCACAATACAGAAACTCATTCTGCCCCTCATCCATCATACTCAGCCCCGCTAGCCGTTACCACTGACCTCATCTGTGATGCCTCGCTGCCCGCAGCAGCAGCCCGCTCCTTAAAGGCAGCCTTCATTACTGTGTGTGTGTGTGTGTGTGTGTGTGGGGAGGGGGGGGGAACTGGGGGGGAGCAGGAGATAGGGGGCCAGGGGCCAAGGACCCGGAGGAAGGGCCACGCTAGGCAGATATATACACACAGGTGCTTAAGGTACATCAAACACTGTGGGGGACAGCCTAACTGTCACGATCAGCCACCAGCCTGGAGCATCGCATGCACGACACACTGTAAGAGATGATAGATGGCTTTGTAAAACAAACAAACAAATAAATAAATAAATAAATAAATATATAAATAAATAAATAAATAAAGCAAGGAGGAGGGGGCACGAGGCACAGGTTGATTTAGTTTGATTAACTCTGAAAACATCCTCTTACTGTCAATGAAACGTCCATCTGACAATCTAACAGCCTTTCCCTCCATCCATCAATCAAATGATTAGGCAGCTTGTTAACTGTCACAAACAATTTCCAAGTCAGCGACTGATACAACTTGAATCAGATTATGGCTAAACTCAGAGAGGCAGTTAGGCTTAGACTACGCTGGAGAGATAGGATCTCTGGTACTGCCCTGATGTTGAAATAGCTGCATCATTGTTCTCCCTCTCTCTCTTCTCCATCCTCTGGTCTGCTGTGCTTCTCCTCCGCGCTCTGCGAGGAGGCCCCGGCCCGACGTTAGTTAACACCAAAGGGGTGGACAGAGGCAGGGCTGTGGAGCTGACCCTGGACCAGCTATTATAGAGCTCTATTCCCCAAACCCCCTAGCTGTGGGTCTGGGGCCAGCCGGTTGCTGCCAGCTCCTCCTCTTATCTCTCTAACTGTTCTGTCCCCAGACCCGCTCGCCTAATGGAGCCTGTCTCCTCACCGAGGGACAAATTCAATCAGGCCGCTCGCTAAACATCTCCAAATAACATTGGTTCAGCTCTGTGGGAAAGCTGCGCATTGTTGCTATTGAAATCAAGTCAACTGTCTAGGTAGCAATGCTATTACTGCCAAGCCAAGGACAGATAGAGAACAGGACTCCTTACTCTGTGTGCACTATAGGCGAATGGAAACACCATCTCTGTTGTTGTAAAATACCGTGTAGGTTTTGCTCCATATGAGACAGTACATGTTGAGTGTGTGATTCAGTAAATATAGTCATTTCATGCTGTGCTTGGTAAAAGCATGAGGGCTGCATTCTTCGTCCACATCGTCAGTTAAATGTGAATGCCGGAATTTTGTCTATTTATACTCGATGCGTAATGTATGTTTAGTTTTGAACGAGGCTGCTGCGAGCATGTCCAAAAGTACAGGAATGCTATAAACACAAACACAATAATATGGTTTTGTTATATTGGTTTGTGGGTGGTATGGTGGTATAATAATATGTTTTTTTGTTGGTATGTTGTAATGATAGCATGGTAGCACATCATAGCAGTACTGTAATTGCCATGCACAAACAGCGGAAAAGAAGAGAGCCCAACTCTACATGTATAGAGAGCTAAAGTGGAACGTCACTTCCTGCTTCAGCACTGTACCAGAGATTTTCATCCGCCATTTATTTTCCCATAGACATTTCGTAAAATGCTTAGAAAAATAGTTTTACTTGTTCAAACCAAACGGTTAAGATATATTTAGAAACAGGAGAGATTGCATAACATTTCACTTGGACCAAAATGTAAAAAAAATGGTGGTTTAAAGAAACTATTTTTTCAATGTTGTTTTTTTAAGTTTTGGTCCGAGTGAAATGTTCTATGGTCTCTCCCGATTCTAGATATAGCTGAACCGTTTGGTTTGACCAAGTAAAACTCTTTTTATAAGCATTTTACAAAATGTCTATGGGAAAATAAATTGCGGAAGAAAATCTCTGGTACAGTGCTGAAGCCGGAAGTGACGTTCACTTTTGCCTGTCTACAAGTTGATGCGCTTGATGGCACCTAACACTTACCCAAGCTAGCTCTCCAGAAAACTACCAAGTGTGATATTATCCTAATATTGTGAGGGAACCTTCACTATTGTGACCTGATTGATAGGCAAATACTGAAGTTGTATCTTCTCCAAGAAGCTAAATTGGAAATGTGTACTGTACATACTGAGTGCATGTTGTCCAGCTCTCTGGCAGTATTCTCCTTCAACACTGAAATGCAACTTGCAATGTGTATTTGGGTCTGGACTCAGGGAGGAAGAAGCTAAACATGTAGTTTGGTTAATGCTTATCACAGCGTATTCATTCAACATTAGAATTAGACTATAATTTGGTCAAAATATTACCTTATATTCATTGAATAACATTAATAACATTAACACAATATGTACAGTATAACGTAATTGTGAGTTCCAGTCCTTATATTTCCAATATAAATGTTACTATGTACAGTAATTACTCAACAACATCTCCGTCCCATGTTTAACATGAAGACACGGTATCCAACATCATCCCAATGGAAGTCTTTGCGAAACCCCTCCCCCCCCTGCTGTCCATGTTGACTCCATCATCAATTTAACATCACATCACTTATTGCATCATACATCCTCCCCATCACATGGGGGCAGGAGATTAAAGAGACAGCTAATTGACAGGCAAGGCTGCCCAGGAACCCCCGACAAGACAGATCAACTGTTTACAAGCCTTACATCAGCACAGATAGCATCTGTCTGAGGGAGGGATTTACTCTAAAGCGCCCATAAATCACTAAGATATCCAAATGTGTACAGTATATACCGCTTTTTAAGAAATCCAAACAAAGTTATGTAGTAAGTGTTTCCAGTAGTATTTATACAGCAGAGTTAGCCACCAGCTCCAGGTCTAAAGCTCTACTGTTAGGTGGCCATTTCTAGGCTCCAGGAGGCAGCAGCAGAGAGGTCCACACATACAGACACATTAAAGACCATACAGTAATATAATAGTAATAACTGTATTTGAATAGTTCTTTACTCTATAAAGTAACAATTTAATAAAGTAGGCTATCACAATATCACTACTAGCAGTGGTTCAGCGGCGTATAATTGCTCAGATGAGTGCGGCCGAGCTGCATCTGCGAGCGCGCTTCTTCTAGTCACCACTTAGGCAAACCAGTCTTTGCCTCCATGTCGTGTCTTAAAACAATTTAACACACACCTACTCATTGATTATCTCGCTTATGGTAATTTGTCAACAATGTTTGTATAATAAAAGCATTCGCAAATTTTTAGTTAATGTTTTGCACAGGTTATGAAGCTAGGGCTTACCGTTGTCATCACAAGGAATGATTCTAGTCCCTTTTACAACCAAGCCAGTTCGTCACAGTACGCAAAGGTTATGGTTCCATTGCCGTACACAGGCTAGCATTATTGTTGCTGTCTCCGCCCGGTTTAGCTACAGTAGCAAGTTTGGCTACATTAGTCACAATTGATTCGCTGGTAAAACGCAAATTCCCCAGCAACAGAGCACGGCGAACAGGAAATATATTTCAGCAGTGAAATCAGCATGAATTGTATGTGTTAGTCAGGTGTTTCAGTCACTCAGTGGCATTTTGAGAAATCATTGTTCATCACCTGCCGGCCAATCAGAAGAGAGTATTCACACAGACCATGGTATAAAAAAAATGATATTTCATATTTGTGAGACCAAATGCAGGACTACAAGTCAATAATGAAGCAATGCATTTGGGCGAGAGCGAGCACGATCAGGTTTCCTGAGCATGTGTGCAGGCGCATGCTTTTATAGCAGCCTGTTAAGAGAGAGGAGAGTCCTCAAGTGATTTTTTCTGACAATTTAACTGGTTCTCCTGACACATTAAATGAGCACGCTGACAACTTAACTGCACTGCCAATCAATATTTCCCATTACTCTCATTGTCAGAGAGAAAATACAAATATGACGTGGAGGTCAACCCAAGAGTGACAAGGCATTACGGTCCTATCAGCGCTGGTTATTAATGCAGAGGTGTCCATCAGAAATACAACAGACAAATACCAAGTCATTCTTTGTTTTGTGAGAAATACTAACTTATAAGAACAAACATGAAAACGGTTATGAGTTAGATGAATATTACAGGTTATTGAAAATGGAAATGAAAAATATCAATAGATTCGCAGCACTGTGAAACCACCTCGCAGGAAAACAAATGCTGTTAAGTGCAACAATGTCCCCCCCCCCCTTGAGCTGGTTAACTCCGCCCCCCCCACCCCCCCTGAGCTGGTTAACTCCGCCCCCAGCATTACAGCCCAGTGGATTCCGCATCAATGTGAGGGAGAAGACAATTAACCAGGGGTTTAACCCGTCAATCACGTCCTGTCAACCTATCACACGGGCCGTCTCAGGTCCGCCTCCTACTTAACTCCCTGTGTGATATGCTGCTGACAGGTTGGATGGCTTGACTGACAGCTGGCCTGATCCAGGCACAGGGAGGCAACTTTGTGGACATCTAGGACATGAGACAGGGAGATTGGGGCGGACATGTGGAGGGAGGGTGGGGGGTGGCGGTGAATGGAGCTAAAGGGTAGAGGCAGTGCCACAAATCTGCTATTTTCTCCTAATTAGATGTGCAAAGCAGCATAGGCGATTAGGTGCTCTGCTATTGTGTTGATGAGGACTACTAGGTATGTTTTTTCCCCTGTTCGTTTATCATAGGAACCACTGGGTGGAGTTATATTGGTTACAATAAGAACTAGAACGACCGCAACGCGGACTTATGCCTCCGCCATTAGTTCATTCTGGAGTCCAAATCGCCATTTGAGGCAAATTGGAAGAGATTCCGTCAAGGCGCTCCTGTGATGTTGCGTTACAGAGCTTGGAAATTGGGTGTGTGAGAGGTCACAGTGACCTTGAACTTTGACCACCAAAATGTAATCAGTTCATCCTTGAGTCCAAGTCGATGTTTGAGACAAGTTTGAATAAATTCAGTCAAGGCATTCCTGAGATATCGCGTTAACAAGCTTGAAAATGGCGTTGGAGAGCTCACCTTGACCTTTGACCTTTGACCACCAAAATCTAATCAGTTCATCCTTGACTCCAAGTCGATGTTTGAGACAAGTTTGATTAAATTCCGTCAAGGCATTCCTGAGATATCGCGTTAACAAGCTTGAAAATGGCGTTCGAGAGGTCACAGTGACCTTGACCTTTGACCTTTGACCACCAAAATCTAATCAGATCATCCTTGAGTCTAAGTCGATGTTTGAGGCAAATTTGATGAAATTCCGTCCAGGCGTTCCTCAGATATCGCGTTAACAAGCTTGAAAATGGCGTTCGAGAGGTCACAGTGACCTTGACCTTTGACCTTTGACCACCAAAATCTAATCAGATCATCCTTGAGTCTAAGTCGATGTTTGAGGCAAATTTGATGAAATTCCGTCCAGGCGTTCCTCAGATATCGCGTTAACAAGCTTGAAAATGGCGTTCGAGAGGTCACAGTGACCTTGACCTTTGACCTTTGACCACCAAAATCTAATCAGATCATCCTTGAGTCTAAGTCGATGTTTGAGGCAAATTTGATGAAATTCCGTCCAGGCGTTCCTCAGATATCGCGTTAACAAACATCGTACGGACGGACGGACAGCCGTACGTACGGACGGACAACCCGGATCCATAATGCCTCCGGCCTGGCTATCGCCGGCGGAGGCATAAAAAGGGGAAAACTGTGAGGGACAGGAGACAGACAGAAAAGTGTCTTTTGAGTTTGACATCCGCAAATAAGGGAACTGTGGAGAGCTATGGCCAGTTTCTGTTGCTTTACATCAGCCAAGCAGGACCCAACCCCACACACACATACAAAGAAAAACGGAAAACACACACACACACACATCAACAGCTCCCTATCTGCTGCCTGCTCACCTGCAAAGTGCAGCTCCTCCCCCCTCAGACAAAACACAGAACTGCTTTATAAGCCCATTTATTTTCAAATTAGAGCTCTTTCATCGCTGTGTAATGGCAAAATCAAGCTTTATTCCTGCTCCAACAACACTCTTAAAATCCTTCTAGTGAAGTTGAGAGAGGGAGGGAGAGAGAGGGAGGAAGAGAGAGAGGGAGGGAGAGAGGGAGAAAGAGGGAGAGAGAGAGGAGAGGGAGGAAGAGAGAGGGAGAGAGAGAGAGGGAGGAAGAGAGAGAGGGAGGGGGAGAGAGAGAGGGAGAGATGGAGCTAGAGAGAGAGGGAAGGAGAGAGAGAGAGGAAGAGAGAGAGGGAGAGAGAGCGGGAGGGAGGGAGAGGGAAGGAGAGGGAGATAGAGGAAGAGAGAGATAGAGGAAGAGAGAGAGGGAGAGAGAGGGATGGAGCTAGAGAGAGAGGGAAGGAGAGAGAGGGAGGAAGAGAGAGAGTGAGAGAGAGACAGGGAGGGAGAGGGAGGAAGAGAGAGAGAGATGGAGATAGAGAGATGGAGAGAGAGTGTGGTTAGAGTAGGTGCGTGTAAGCATAAATATGGGCTGAACTCCTCGCTCGGTGCTTGCAGGCCTTTTGGATTCCACAGCGTTCTGTTAACCATCAGCAATTATCTCCCTGTCAGAGCTAAAGGTAACAAATTTCCCCCCATCCAGCCTGCCGCTATCATCCTCTGGACACCAGAGCCTCCTCTGACAGCAGATACATCACAGCAGCCAGCCAACACTCCTGACAGACAAATGCACTGCCTTGGAAAAGCTGGGCCCATCACTCTGAGGGGAGAGGAGGGGGGGGGGGGGGGGGAGAGGGGGAGGAGTCTCTCCCCCTGTGTTGACCTTACACTTCCTGCTTTTGCCCTCCCCTCTCTCTCTCTCTCTCTCTCTCTCTCTGGAAGAGATGGACTGCCCTGCATTCTGTAAGCACAGCGCCCCGTTCCCAAATCAGAGAGTTATGAATGGAGCTTTCCGTGGTGCTGGTTTATCTTGTAGCATCTCACCAGGTCCAGGTTTCCCCCTTTTTATAGATGGACACGCAGAGCCGGGGCTATGAGTTATCCACCCAGCACCCGGCAACCAGCAGACAACACCATGCCTCCCGAGTACAAACACCATCTTTCTAACCGACCTGGGAAACCTACCTGGGTTCAACACCTGTTCTGCAGAAGGAGGTGAGGCACACAGTCAGGTCATCTGTTATATGGGCCTCTATACTGTATCATCAGCATCTGGTGCGTTCACTCAGCAATGAGGATCAATAGACATTGTAGCCAAGAGTTTTATCCAAACAAACTTAAATTCATGGTTTTGTTTTTTTGCATGTTTTTATAGTTCCTATCTGGAGGAAACCCCAGGGGAGCATGTGGAGAACATGTCAACTCCACACCGAAAGGCCCTTCTTGACGACCCCACCTGGGCCGTAGGCACTGAGGACATGGGGAATGGGGACACACAGTCAGCGCCCACAGCGTCCCAGGCAGGAATCAAACCTGGGGCCTTCTCACTGTGAGGCGACAGCACTACCACTGCACCACCGTGCACCCCTCTTAAATTCATGACTGTTTACATTAAAAGGTTTGATTTTGTTTTTAGCGTTTTTGTTTTGCATTTCTATGATTAAGATGATATATTGAACTGATTCCCTGCAGACATGTGACTGAAAATAAAGCAACAGGAAGCAGCTTGACTGCAGGACCGAGGGATGCATGCATGTGTGTGTGTGTGTGTGTGTGTGTGTGTGTGTGTGTGTGTGTGTGTGTCTGTGTGTCTCTGTGTGTGTGTGTGTGTGCGTGTGTGTCTCTGTGTGTGTGTGTGTTTGTGTGTGTAACAGACAGACAGGTAGGGGTACAGGAGGGGGACGAGCTGACTCCTACTCTAAACGACGTGCTCTTTTCTCTGTGTCAAACACATTTACTACACAAGTCATTGGCATGTTGTCGCTGCTCAGCATAATCACCTTTTCCATCCCTGCTGTCATTCATTTTCCATTCAACGTTGATATCAATCAAGCAATGCAACTGTGCAGAGCGAGGTAGAACAACATAGTGCCATAGGTATACCAGGTATTCACTTCTTTTTTGAACTGTTGCCCAGCTTTAACAGCCGTCCCCTCCATCAGTTGACATTAGCATATCGGTGCAGGTAGACACCCTGTATCAGGTGAGGGAGGATGGGAGCTGTACCCGACAGTGACCTGTCATGTCAGATAGGATGTGTTTAACGATAAGCTGTCTGCATGGATCACACACACACACGCACACACATGCACACACACACACGTGCACGCGCACACACACACCCGCCCCCTAGCTTAAGGAGAGCTCAATGACATTTCAAAACCTCAAAGGTTAGATGTAAGGAGCACGCCATCCCATTTCTCTTTTGAAAATATCAACTGTCATTAGCATGGCCTCATTTGCTAACATGCACATAATACAACATATACTGTAGCACATAACAACAAGAACAAAAACCAGAACGATCATACTACATTATTATTTACAACTGCATTTATTAGTATTACTATTATAATCTATACACATATACAAACTAATACAGTATATATAGAACAAAACTGAACTGACTCTGAGCACGGAATGACCGCAGGCGAGGAAGTGGCAATTTAGCTTCAAAAACAAGCTCAGCAGTTTAACAACAGGAGCCAAAGCTAAAGGTAACGACAACAAGGATGCTACTGTACAGTATAGAACCAGCCTACCATGGTGTGCTGCTTTGACTATAGTAATTGGAGGACCACAGGCAGTGGTAGCGCACGCGCGCATGCACGCACGCACACACACACACACACACACACACACACACACACACACACACACACACACACACACAGACACACCACACACACGCACACACACACACGCGGCCCCCTAGGCAGGATCAATATTTGTTGGGATTGCACCTTGTTCCAACAATGTAAGATTTACGGCAGGCGTGGGGGATTTACACTTTGTCTTTGGAGCAACTCATCAGTGCAACCCAATTACCAGGCCCAGACAGACAGTATTAACATGGGCCCGGCGCTGCTTTATGACCCCCACAGCCCCGGCTCATCCCAGCCTCTTCAGGGTGCTGCCACCATAACGGATACTACACTTCAAATGTGCTCGCAGCGAATGCATTCTCAGCCTTTCATTACTCCTATACCTTGATTTACCTCATATCATTTCGCCGCTATAGACAAAGATAACACGTTGTAAATTACCCCCATCCTGTCTGCTTGTTTGAGCACTGGGGGGAGAGTGAGCAGGCAGGCAGGGAGGAGGCAGGGAGGGGGGGGGGGGACAGGGGGGGAGAGGGGGGCAGTGACAGCGAGAGGGGGCTCAGGTGCTGCTGCTTCTGCTGCCCTGACGGAGATGCATCCCTGTCATGGCAAATTGTTTCGTCCTTGTCAAACTTCTTGAACTGACTGAACTGTGTAGTCGCTCCTACAGACGGTTTTAAATGCCAACACAGCAAGGATTCAAATCTTCACTTTGGAGAGAGGCTTCAAAATGAGTAAGTATCAAATCAGTTGACAAATCAACGCAAAAAAAGTATAGCACCAAAAATATATAATACCAAAGTATAGCACCGAAAATATACCAAGCCAATTATGTTTATCATTTTTATGATATCTTTAACTGAAATTTTACTAATTGGAGAGCTGTCTGTCTGTTTGTCCAGAGTTGGGCGCACCGTTGGTCCGATCGCCTCCAAAATTTGCCAAAACACTTTTCAGGGGTCTGGAATGAATCTGGTGCAAAAAAAAAAAAAGAATAAAAAAATCCACCCACGGGGGGCGCTACAGCAATATTTTAAATTTTTAGGCTTTCACACTCCAAGCCATTGTGACATCATCAGCATCCCTTCCCTGCTTCCCACTGATGTCAATGATGATGTCACTTGAGTGACACCACTGATGACATCACAATTGCTTGATTAACTTCACTGATGACATCATCAGTGGAGGAATCAGATTGGCTTTCTCAGTTACCATCAACAAAGGCCAAGGGCAAGAGAATGACTGAGTTGGCATCTACAGTACCTACCTACCTCAGCCAGTGTTTGCTCATGGCCAGCTCTACACAGCTTCTCCAGGGGAAAAGTACTTATTGAAGGTGATGAGGAGGGAATAACAGACACCATCGTGTATAAGGAACTGCTGTAATCCTGTACTCATACAAACATTTCCATAACTGCCCATGGCGCATCATCTCCAGAGTCTCTCCACCCTAGAAATGGAGCATGCGCAGCGCTAGTAGTCCTAAGAGCTGATTTGACAGTTGCTCACTATAAGAACACAAGGAGCAGCATCATGTAGTAACAGCAAGCATCACAAACATCACTTTGAGCCCTCAGGCCATCGACAGAGAGTCACAAGCAGCTCAGGCTTCTTCTGTCTGTGGCCACTGGCCCAAACCCCCCCTTACACACACAATGTCTACCAACAGCTCCTTACAGCCGGCCAATCACAATGGCCACGACCAAGAACTGCTGCTTGGTCCTACACTTTAATTTGACACATACATTTATAATATATTTTGTATTTATAATATTGTCAAAAACTGTAGGGTTTTATCCCATAATGCTGGATATTCATCTTTATGAAGAAAATAATAGAGACCTGAAATTCTTTAATTGTTTTTAAGATACAGAGGATGCCATCCTTTGCTTGTATTCTGTTCTATGCTTTACTTTTAGGTCAGCGATCATGTAAGACTGGGGGGGCATTTTGGAACAAAACTCTTCAAATGTCATCAAATAATTAGCATTTATATCCATCAAATACATAGCATTTATATCAATCTACTGTATGCTTAGTGTGAGCACCCTAATAACATGTAACATGGCTGTAAGTGTTGCCAGCACATGTGTGCTTCAGCGACACTCGTCTGTGTGTAGTAGTGTCACTGAAAACACCCCGCTGACGTGGGCTGTAGGAGCCCCCCTTGTCCTCCCTGTAATTTCCTCCGCCCTCCATCCTATTTCTGCGGTTGATAACTAAGAACATTAGTTTTATGCCACTTGCCAAGCTCAAATGAAAAGAGAGCTAACTTTAATGACACCGCAATTAATCGGCCCAATAGACAGACAGCTAAGAGACGAGATATTGACTTCATTAAGGATAATGTATGATGTCATTAAGTCAGTAGGGTCACCTTGTGTATCATACAAGCTGCTTAATATATTGGCATTTTCCACGAATAAGATAAATTCAGATGTGAGAGATAAAGCTGATTAGAAAATGCTTCATCCAGAGAGGTGGGGGGCCCGGGGGGGGGGCAGGGCTGGGCGGGGCTGTCTGGGTCCCTCCATGGTGCCTCCAGAGAAGTGTTACCAATCATGCTTTATCAGAAGCCAGATTGATTTGCCCAGGCAATTTAATCATCATTGTTTAGCTGTAATCTACAAAGAGGAACACTCAGCGCGTGAATGACTTTATGTTAGGAGCATCTCACCGCCCCCGTTATTTTCCGCCCCAATGTTACGCTGTTTTAGAGATTGGGATAACGACGACGCGAGCATTTATAGTGTTGCATATAAAATAAACTGCTATTGTGAAATAAACTGGTGTAGTCATTGACCTTGCAATGCATAAAAATCACTAACAGCAAGTATAATCCAAAAGAAGTCTTAAGGACAACTACTGTACAGTATATACCAATGTTGGTGCTGCTAAAATGAAAATGTATGCTAAAACGTGTACTAATGACACCATCATATCAGTTGCATTGTGAGAATAACCGACATTTCCAAGTGTCTATTAGGGGACACCGGACTCTCTAAGAATGTCTATTTATGTCACGGTCCAAACAATGACATCAAAGTCTCTCTCTCTCTCTCTCTCTCCGCCGTAGCTGTCTCTCTCCCCTGAACATCTCCCTCAGGAGTATTGAGAGGTATAGGACTTACGGTGCTCTTTCCAGCGACCTTGCTAGTTTCTCCCCCCCCCCCGCCCCCCCTTTTTTTTGTGTTTGGGGGGGGGGGGGGGGGGGGGGGGGGGGGGTCCCTGTGATTATCGGCAGTTTCTCATCTGGTGGAGGCTCCGCTCGTTTGTCATGATTATTGCTGAGTTCTGGCCTGTCGTTGGCTGCATGAGATCAATGGCTCTGGACTCTGCCTCTGTTGTACGGGCCGGCCGGCCTAAATGAGCCTTTCTCTCTATCCATCTAATGCATTCCCCACATCTCTCTGTCGCTCTTCCTCTCTCACTTCTTTCCTGTAGCGAGTCTATACATCATTCCTCCAATCAGTGCTGGCATAGTGTTTCTCTGTCTGCAGCAGGTATCAAAACACCAAGCTATATGGAGACATAGTGTTTCTCTGGCTGCAGCAGGTATCAAAACATCAAGATATATGGAGACATAGTGTGTCTCTGTCTGTAGCAGGTATCAAAACACCAAGCTATATGGAGACATAGTGTGTCTCTGTCTGCAGCAGGTATCAAAACACCAAGCTATATGGAGACATAGTGTTTCTCTGTCTGCAGCAGGTATCAAAACATCAAGCTATATGGAGACATAGTGTTTCTCTGTCTGCAGCAGGTATCAAAACACCAAGATATATGGAGACATAGTGTGTCTCTGTCTGTAGCAGGTATCAAAACACCAAGCTATATGGAGACATAGTGTTTCTCTGGCTGCAGCAGGTATCAAAACACCAAGCTATATGGAGGCATAGTGTGTCTCTGTCTGTAGCAGGTATCAAAACACCAAGCTATATGGAGGCATAGTGTTTCTCTGTCTGCAGCAGGTATCAAAACACCAAGCTATATGGAGACATAGTGTGTCTCTGTCTGCAGCAGGTATCAAAACATCAAGCTATATGGAGACATAGTGTGTCTCTGTCTGCAGCAGGTATCAAAACACCAAGATATATGGAGGCATAGTGTGTCTCTGTCTGCAGCAGGTATCAAAACACCAAGATATATGGAGGCATAGTGTGTCTCTGTCTGCAGCAGGTATCAAAACATCAAGCTATATGGAGACATAGTGTGTCTCTGTCTGCAGCAGGTATCAAAACACCAAGATATATGGAGGCATAGTGTTTCTCTGTCTGCAGCAGGTATCAAAACACCAAGCTATATGGAGACATAGTGTGTCTCTGTCTGCAGCAGGTATCAAAACACCAAGTTATATGGAGGCATAGTGTGTCTCTGTCTGTAGCAGGTATCAAAACACCAAGTTATATGGAGACATAGTGTGTCTCTGTCTGCAGCAGGTATCAAAACATCAAGCTATATGGAGACATAGTGTGTCTCTGTCTGCAGCAGGTATCAAAACACCAAGCTATATGGAGACATAGTGTGTCTGCAGCAGGTATCAAAACACCAAGCTATATGGAGACATAGTGTGTCTGCAGCAGGTATCAAAACACCAAGTTATATGGAGGCATAGTGTGTCTCTGTCTGCAGCAGGTATCAAAACATCAAGCTATATGGAGACATAGTGTGTCTCTGTCTGCAGCAGGTATCAAAACATCAAGCTATATGGAGACATAGTGTGTCTCTGTCTGCAGCAGGTATCAAAACACCAAGATATATGGAGGCATAGTGTTTCTCTGTCTGCAGCAGGTATCAAAACACCAAGCTATATGGAGACATAGTGTGTCTCTGTCTGCAGCAGGTATCAAAACACCAAGTTATATGGAGGCATAGTGTGTCTCTGTCTGTAGCAGGTATCAAAACACCAAGTTATATGGAGACATAGTGTGTCTCTGTCTGCAGCAGGTATCAAAACATCAAGCTATATGGAGACATAGTGTGTCTCTGTCTGCAGCAGGTATCAAAACACCAAGCTATATGGAGGCATAGTGTGTCTGCAGCAGGTATCAAAACATCAAGCTATATGGAGACATAGTGTGTCTCTGTCTGTAGCAGGTATCAAAACACCAAGCTATATGGAGACATAGTGTGTCTCTGTCTGCAGCAGGTATCAAAACACCAAGCTATATGGAGGCATAGTGTGTCTCTGTCTGTAGCAGGTATCAAAACACCAAGCTATATGGAGACATAGTGTGTCTCTGTCTGCAGCAGGTATCAAAACACCAAGTTATATGGAGACATAGTGTGTCTGCAGCAGGTATCAAAACACTAAGCTATATGGAGACATAGTGTGTCTCTGTCTGCAGCAGGTATCAAAACACCAAGCTATATGGAGACATAGTGTGTCTCTGTCTGCAGCAGGTATCAAAACACCAAGCTATATGGAGGCATAGTGTTTCTCTGGCTGCAGCAGGTATCAAAACACCAAGCTATATGGAGACATAGTGTGTCTCTGTCTGCAGCAGGTATCAAAACACCAAGATATATGGAGACATAGTGTGTCTGCAGCAGGTATCAAAACACTAAGCTATATGGAGACATAGTGTTTCTCTGGCTGCAGCAGGTATCAAAACACCAAGCTATATGGAGGCATAGTGTTTCTCTGGCTGCAGCAGGTATCAAAACACCAAGTTATATGGTCCACTTCCAGAATAGATTAGATTTAAAGTGAATCCTAACCCTGCTAGGAATATCAGATGCTAGAGCTAGACAAACGTTATGTCTAGTGATTTTTATTTTATTTTTTATTTTTCCCACAGGAGCCCTGACTTAATCGGTTTCTTGTAAACTCAACCCATATGCCATAATCTGACTCCGAAGCTCTCATGGATGTCACATGCCCCTGGTAATAACTTCAAACTTCTTGGAAGATTTTTTTTCAACCAGTACAAACGAGATGAACCTCTAATCTCCTCATTAAAATCCATACGCAGTCTCTCAATCAACTGCTTCTCCCTATGCTGCACGGGCCTGACAGAGTATAAAGTTCACAAGTGAACATATCATTATATCATGATCTGTAGTAATGATAAGTTCTGAGAATAACTCATTTTTGATTATGTGAATGAGTGGTTAGTGGCCCTTTAAATATCACAGTATATTTGTAGAAAATGAGAGTGTAATTTAACGTTCAAAGAAGCAGACAGAGAACTTTAATTATGGGCCTTTAATGAGGAATATATTATGGCAAGACTAATTGCTTATGAATGTGAAGACACAGATCATGGCTCCTGATGTCTCCCACGTCGGGGCGAAAATGAGGAGCCAGTTTGACGACGCGGTTTTCAGATGATGTGCGCACAGTTTAGACACTGTGTGTACATCTACTAACCATTCTGTAAGGTTAGAAGATACGGTGCTAGTGAATGTGAGAATAAACATACAACAGCGTCATGAAAATGTGTGTTCATAATATGAACCATTAAACACCAAGACGACGCAAAAAAAAAAAGTGAATTAAAAAATGAGTGAATCTTGTCATGCTGCATCAATCACAGCCCATATCAGCCTACAGCGTAAGTGCAGCCCGTCGCTAAAGGCCTACAAATATGAGAGCAAAGCCCTGGTTCCTGTGTGAGAAGCCATCGAGCCTACATTCACGTCAGCAATCAACACCTGCACCTCTCAGCTCCTCCTCATGGCTGACAGAGTTCACGTGAAGAGCCTCTCCCACAAGGTCAAGACTGGCCAGACGAGCCTTATTAAATATATTCATGTCAAGAGGGGGATTCATCCACACGGCAGTAATTGCCAGAATGCCTTTTGCCTTTGTCACAATGGCACCAGCGGGCCTCCAAAAGGCAACACAAAAGGACATTTGTCCTCATTTGTACCGTATGTCTGCCGGCTTTGCATTCTAAGTACAGCACATTGGGTAGTAGAGAGGTGTAAGTGGGTGAAGAACTAATAGAGAAGTCGGAGGGACATAGCAGGAGATGAGGTGGAGAGTGATACTGACTATAGTTATGGAGCTCTCTCTCCAGACTGTGAGCTAGTCTAGTGCCAGCCAGAGAGAGAGAGTGAGTAGGAGAGAAGCTGATGAGTTTCATCACCTCGCCGAGACCTTCTCACCGGGAACTTCTAATTGACGTCTGGGCCTGTTCCTCTTGTCCCACACAATTTCCCTGCGTGCCTCTCAACCGACTGCCTGCCACACACCCGGTCGACTCTCGCTCTCCACCTCCCTGCTTCAGTCTATCCCTCACTCTCCTCTCTACCTTTGTTTTCAGCCCTATCCTATCCTTCCCCCCTCTTCCATCTCCTGCTGCACCGTCGTTCCTCCATGCTGCCTCGCCGTCCCGACGCGGCGCCCGCCCGCCTGCCTGGCGTGCTGCTGCTGTGGGCTTGGCTGAGCGGGCCTGACAGGCGGATTCCTTTGCTTTTCGCCCGTATTAAAGGCACTTTCTTTGCCTCTGACAGCCTGCTCTCTCCTGCCACCTCATAGCTCCGGCTTCACACTTCTCTGGGCAGCCACTGCCTCTTGACAGACCACTGTCACTTCCCATCATGCTCTCTGCTGATCGTGCTCACCCCCCCCCCCCCCCCCCCCCTCCGCCCCGTTACGCGCCCAACCCCTCCTCGGCGAGCGAGCGAGCTCGACGCGCGGGCCCAACTCCCCGTACCAGTGCAATTATTTTTTTTGACAAGCCATCCATCAGCTTTAACTTTAAAAGCACTCTCCACTGATAGCCATTGTTAAGCCCCCCGTTTGGCGCTCCTGCCTACTCCCTCCAGATAGAGCTTGCATGAGAGAGTATGATATCAGACATCACCAAACCTACCAAACCATGTCAATTTACTTTGTTCGCGGGCTATGTTTCCAATTTCACGTCCAATTTTTCGGTACATTATGCGTCGTTGTTGTGCCTAATACAATGTTGTCAAAAGCCATTACGAGTTTGCTGCCGTGGTCGCCTTTAAAAACAGGTTACAATTGCTATTCTACATGTGCGTGGCGGGCGCATCGCGCGGCACCGTCTGCGCTCGAGTTTGAATCTGATTAAAATGATCTGTTCCAATTCTCACGTTCTCCGGTCGGAGCAATTTGCAGGCATTAGCAAAGACACATATGAAAATGTCAGCGTGTCAACTAATGACAAGGAAAGCAAAGGGAGTGCGACGCTGTGAGTCAATAACGCTGCCTCGCCGCTGACACAAATGTGATGGTAATCTAAGAAAATGAATAAGGAGGGAAAAAGCTTGTTGTTGCCGTTTGAATGGGAATCTTGTCCCGTGTTGAATCAGTTGGCGCTCTTCCACTTGGCCTACATCTTAGTCTCGCAGTGGAAAAGGGGGACACGTCAACAAAGCGTTGTAGCATCGCCGCTGTCTGGTGCGCTCAAACAGCACGCGTCACATGGTGCATGATGAACCCGGCTCCATTATGCACAGCTCAAATGACAGTGCTCTTCATCTGACCAGTGCTTCCATCTCGCTTGTATGCTTCGAATATGAATTATTGTTATTGGTCGATTTTCTGAGGTAGAGACCCAGCATACACCCATCTAGTGTTTCCTCTCTCTCTACCTGCATATTATTTTGTCGTTTGCAATTTTTCATTTTGTCAGTTTCTGTTTTTAAAATGTGCAAATAAATAAAATTAAAACTAAAACTGAACAATATGACTGTCAGTAGATGTTGATGTAGACCCCCAGTGACTGCCTGCATGTAATGACCAGTACATTATGCACTGTACAGTCAGTCTACATTGACTGTAATAAACTAGCAGTGCCAGGCATGTGGTGACAAGGAAGGGTTTTGCAGTTTTACAGTTACATTGCTCCTCTAACATTACCAATCCATGACTGAACTTTAAACATAAGACTTACAGTTGTACTGGCGGCAGCCTGAAAATCATAATTAATACGCTGTGTAATTCATTTAGCAGCCTATTAGCTTGTGAAGCTCAGCAGACAAAAGGGGCAAGCACTGCAGGAGGGGTGGGGGGGGGGGCAGAATGGACAATATGATGTCAGTGAATTGAACACTTTATAATGACTCACAGGTTATCCAACCCAAGTGAAATATATGATTTGGGCCGTTGGACTGTGTGTAATTGGAGCTACAGTACATAAAGGCTATGGAAGACAGGCAAATAACAAGTGACAAAGTTGCTCTGGCTGCACAATGGAGCTGTGTTGCCACAGTGCAGAATCAGTCAGCCAAGTGAGTTAGTAAACTTTAAACCAATTGCATTCCAAAGCCACCCTTCAACTAACAGGAAACACAATTAACAAGCTGATAGCAGCGTGTGTCTGGGCTGACTTAATGAATATCAAATTATACACAAACACGTATAAATCATCATTATCCCCCCAAATTTTAATTGATCCCACAATTAAACATGACAAATGCTATGTATGGCAAATCTTGACTTTATTCCTTCCAATAAGGCACAATCTATCTTTCTCCTTTGCGAGTGCGTCATAGCTAATTTCACATTGTGTGTACTGCTAATTAACAGGGACAGACAGAGCATTTGAACACGGGGTAATTTCTTTTGTTTACAGCAGGGAGCCTTCTGTTTCCAATCATTTCCAAGGCTCTTAGGAACTCTGCTTTGCTCCTAATGGCATCGAACTCAACCTTCCCTCAGGTTTATATCGTTTATATAATTATTACGTTGAGCATTTGAAATGTACATTCTCCTCCAATCGAAATAGATTAATATGAGTTACGTGAAATTGAGTGTGAAACCATCGATAGGAAGGTATAATCTTGTAACTGTTAAATTATTATTGTTCAAATTGGTATTGTTTTTAAGCTAATGTTTGGGGCTTGTGCCAATGAACACTTACCTAAACGTTTGTGTGCGCACGTGTGTGCGTGTTTGTGTGTGTGTACATGTGTGTATGTTTGTGTGTGTGCGCATGTGTGTGTGTGTGTGTGTGTGTGTGCGTGCCTTGAAGTGTGTATTTGAGCAGTGTTGTATTTACACCTTGTGCAGATGCTGAGCCTAATGCACTGAAGACACCTGCCTGTGTGTCGGTGGCCCTGACAGCTCCGCTTCCAGCAAAGCACGGCACCAGCATATGGTTATCAATGATCCAGATGGCTTCTGTTTGTCTCCAGACTGACAACTTTGCTCTTCCATTATCAAACACTAGTAATTAACCATAATCAAGTAGGTGTTAATTAGACATAATGAAACCATTTCTGCTCAGTCCGAGCCGACTATTTTCCAATTACTTGTAATTATAAGCAGTGAGCACTGAGCAGGCGGCAGGCTGTAAGAGGCTTTTGTTTTGTCGGAAAAACTTGGCAGATTTAAAGCTGCAGCCTTCCGATTGGCCAGCCTGTCACAGCTGCCCGAGGGAGGCACAAAGGAAGCGTCGCACTTCCTGGTGACAGCACCAGGGTGTTTGTCACTCCTCCCGGGAGAGGATGGGCTGTTAATCAGAGTGACCTTTGACCCCCCAACGCACGGGCACCCCAGCGCCACCGCTGGACGCCGCACACGCCTGGAAGCTATGCTACGTTTCAGGGCAAATTAGAGCTGTAAATTAGCTTGGTGGAGATCACAGGAGAGATGATGAGAGAGAGAAGGGTGAGGCACAGAGAGACTGATAGGTGTAGAGTGACAAATAGACAGTAGTGGCAAAGTGCCCCATCACAGAGGCGTGAGTGAGAAAGTCTATTTTTGGCAGAGTGACACCTCATGCTGTCACTGGCATCACGTCTTTGCTCTGCTTCCTGCACGGTGGCATGGAGAGAGGGAACATGGGCGAGAGTTGTTGTGGGAGGTGACAGAGAACTTTGCATGGGCCCCGAGTCAGCGGAACATCAACATGCACAGTCATGATGAGAAGAGGGGAGGCGTGTTGGTGACACAAGTGCCACCATGTTAGTGACACGAGTGCCACCATGTAGTGACACGAGTGGCACTGTGAACACAATCGACAAACAATAACAATGATGTGGGAGCTTGTCAAAATAGAGCGGTCACTGTATTGAGGCAGATATGTGGAACTGGAAATCAATGTCATACGCATACTAATGTGAAGCTAGGTAGGTACTGGGTCCAAGTCACTGATAACTGTATTATTATTATTGGAAATCTTTCGCACTTCGCACGCTCCTTTTCTAGCATCCCTCGCTCAACTGGCAGCGCTCATCTACCTACCGTGCCTTGTCGGTTTGCCCTGGAGCAGCCTCGCAGACGCAGCTCAAATGCTGCGCGTGTTCGCTGCACGGCCTCGCCCGCTCATGAGCAATTGTGTAGTAAGCTATACTAAGTAGACTATATTAAGTCATCCATAGTGTATCAATGGAAAAATGACACTCAATGAACAGATAAAGTTCGTAGTAGTTTTAAGTAGGGTCACTATGTCCTGAGTCCGACAATTTTGCTGCTATTATCATAAACAACATTATTATTATAAACAACTCGGTAATTTTTCCAACAAGTTTAATGGTGTGAAAGTCAGTCAAGTAAACTGTAGCTTCTTATTTTTCAAAATATATCATTTTAATAATTTGCTCTAGATTTATCTTTACCAGAGTCAGAAGAAGGACGCTATCGCTGGTCGTTTAGCATGGCGCTATAGGCTGGCCCTGGCTTCATGCTAACATTAACAATCGGTTGTCAGACGTCGCCCAAGTGCATCCTATGGCTTCCTTCTCTCATCAAAGTCACTTCCTAAACTCTTTGGACATTTAAATGGCCCTGTATTCATATATGAATTTTGACATGTAGGTCCTTAAGCTGGCTTTACACAGTGAAACCTTCACGCAACTTTAGTTGGTTGAAACTGAGGTGAAACTAAAGTTGCAAATGATGTGCATGGCCTAAAGCCCTCTGACTGCAATGCACTTGAAACTTGTCTGAAACTCAGCTGCAACAGTTGTAAAACTCTCAACTGTGAAACTAGTTTCATGCAACAGCCGATCAAAACGCTGATAAGTAGGCTATTAATGCACTGATGTCTCTCTTCCTGTTCTCCGGCACAGCCATAATGAAAGAAAGTAGGCAGTGGCAGAAGAAAACCTGATACAACACGTCCAAAATGATGATATCCAGCTAGAAAATGATACAAAATAAATGAGATACAAAGATGCAAGTTACAATGACACCCCCCACTTGACACAGTAATCTACTGTAGCAAGAGAGAGAAAGGAAAAACAATGTGACAGATGAAACATTACCGATCTAGCTAGCTTGTTTTAGTGAAACAAACTGTGCTGCATAAACTTGATTCTTTTTTAAATGCTTTGTGCAAATGTCAAGTTGCATGAAAATTACGTTTCATGCGATTTGCAACCTGCAACTAGTTGCCCTGGAAGTTTGGCCGTGTAAAGCCAGACATGTCTAAATGAATCCCACACAACACTAGCTGGCGTTCGCTGAAATGAAAATCCACACGACAAGACCCGAACGTGCGTCAGAGCGGATGTGAACGAACAGTTCTGCTATTTTGCTCCAGAATCATATGTAACTATTCATCTAAGAGTCCACAAAATACAAAACAGATAATGAATCATTAAAGCACACAATGCCTGCAGTGTAGTGTCTCTGTTCACAGAGATGCTCCCCGCCTCAGTCTTTGCTTGGCAATGATCAGTGTGGCAGCTTCATTAAAAACAAGAGGGACTCCCAATACGCTTGGTATTCAAACTGTTGACGGAAACACTAGGAGACAAGGCCTGCCATGATACTATGGGACACTGCCTTGTAATTCAATATCAGATAAAAAGCTGACAGGATGTGACATCAAAAGCTGACAGGATATGACATGCCTGTTATTATTTGCCTGATAGAGGAACGGGCTCTCTCTATTCTCTCCTCAGATAGAAGAATAATTGCTTTCCTCCTGGGGCTAATGCAGGATTGATCTGTATATCTTCACAGCGTGTCGGGGACGGAGTCAAAAAGCTCCGATGGAATCACAGGCAGACACAGGACACACTGTAAAAAAATGAACATCCTCCCGTTATCATCTGAACTGTGTCAGATACTGAGCTCCACACTCACTCAATGAACCGACTGCCAGAGAAAAACAAAGTGTTTATAGTGTCGATGATGTAGCCTGATATTCACACTGAATTGTCAACTCGTAACACTCATTTCCATCTTCTAGTCGGAGTTTCCACTGTGTTATTTCTAGGATGGGATCCCCCCACAGGGGAATTCCAACCAATCACTAAAGACCAAGTCCAGCGTAATGTATATCGGCCTGAATCTTACGTTAGTTACTCCAGTCGGACAAATGAAAAAAACAAACATCTCCCCTTTGAATAAATGCCCTCCAAGCACAAGCAGTGTGCTGTTTGGATTTCAAAGTAATTGGTACTTGTAATCTATTTAAAACAGCCTCGAAAGCAGGCAATGGCTGCAGCCATTGTTGTTTACTCCTATTCGAAGGTCTGGACCCAGGCAAGTGTAGATGGAAAGTGTGGTGCTAGCACTAAGAAAATAATGCTAGGCTAGTGACATGGCACTGAATTTGAGCCCTGACTAGCCTGGTTTGGCCCTGTAGTGGACAGCAGGCTAGTGACATGGCACTGTATTTGAGCCCTGACTAGCCTGGTTTGGCCCTGTAGTGGACAGCAGGCTAGTGACATGGCACTGTATTTGAGCCCTGACTAGCCTGGTTTGGCCCTGTAGTGGACAGCAGGCTAGTGACATGGCACTGTATTTGAGCCCTGACTAGCCTGGTTTGGCCCTGTATTGGACAGCAGGCTAGTGACATGGCACTGTATTTGAGCCCTGACTAGCCAGGTTTGGCCCTGTAGTGGACAGCAGGCTAGTGACATGGCACTGTATTCTGTATTTGAGCCCTGACTAGCCTGGTTTGGCCCTGTAGTGGACAGCAGGCTAGTGACATGGCACTGTATTTGAGCCCTGACTAGCCTGGTTTGGCCCTGTAGTGGACAGCAGGCTAGTGACATGGCACTGTATTTGAGCCCTGACTAGCCTGGTTTGGCCCTGTAGTGGACAGCAGGCTAGTGACATGGCACTGTATTTGAGCCCTGACTAGCCTGGTTTGGCCCTGTATTGGACAGCAGGCTAGTGACATGGCAGTGTATTTGAGCCCTGACTAGCCAGGTTTGGCCCTGTAGTGGACAGCAGGCTAGTGACATGGCACTGTATTCTGTATTTGAGCCCTGACTAGCCTGGTTTGGCCCTGTAGTGGACAGCAGGCTAGTGACATGGCACTGTATTTGAGCCCTGACTAGCCTGGTTTGGCCCTGTAGTGGACAGCAGGCTAGTGACATGGCACTGTATTTGAGCCCTGACTAGCCTGGTTTGTCCCTGTAGTGGACAGCAGGCCAGTGACATGGCACTGTATTTGAGCCCTGACTAGCCTGGTTTGGCCCTGTAGTGGACAGCAGGCTAGTGACATGGCACTGTATTTGAGCCCTGACTAGCCTGGTTTGGCCCTGTAGTGGACAGCAGGCCAGTGACATGGCACTGTATTTGAGCCCTGACTAGCCTGGTTTGGCCCTGTAGTGGACAGCAGGCCAGTGACATGGCACTGTATTTGAGCTCAAGTTCACACCAAAGCAGCTTTTCAACAACATAATCCCCAAGGCTGTAAAATGTGTTTAGCAGATTTGAGCTGAGGGAGAAAACAAGCTCCACATGTTAGAGCCATCCTCTCTGGAGGACCATATAGTTCTCAACTAATCTGTCATGTGTTCTGGTCGGGGCGTGTCGATCCAAACCCCACTTTGGTCAGGTTCCTGTGAATTTGAGTGTCACCAAAAAGTGGCCCTAATTAAAGAGAGGGTCACAGCTGTAAAAGAGGCCGTTTGTGTGTGGAGTGAGTTATTCCTCTAGAAGGAGGCAACGACAACAACAACAACAACAACAGTGTAAATAAATCAGTTACAGTCAGGTGGTAATTATAGAGGCCGTAACCCGGAGCCAGCCCTCGCCCCATCATTACTGTGGCCCAGCGTAATCAACAGCACACCATGTATGTACTCAGTCACCCCACCCTGCAACACCACACTATCTCCAATCAAAATGCAGGAATAAGGGTCAGTGTTGTGCAGTAAAGTAACGTGTGACTGTAATTTAATTTATTTCCCCATTAACTATAGTAATGTACGGAATTACAATTACCCCCAAATAATATTACATTTACTTACCTAAATTACTGCATTACCTTCTCCAGCGGTGGCACAGGGCTAAAACGAGGTGTGGAGATAGGTCTGGCTATGTGAGACTACTGCGTTACGAGAATATGATGACGATGATGATGATGATGATTATTGTTATTATTATTTTGTCCTAGGTAGGAAAATAAATAGAAAGCTGAATTATTGTTACAATAAAGTGGATTCGGTTCTAAAAGGAGCTGGCTAAACACGTACGTCGCTTTTTCAGAAGGAAAGTAATATAGTAATGTAACGAGTAACGTAACTAATTACTTTTGATATCAAGTAATAAGTAAAGTAATTTTATTACTTTTTAAATGAGTAATAAGTAACTAATAAGTAACCAATTACATTTCCTGAGTAACTTGCCCATCACTGCTAAGGATACAGCAGCCCAGTGTTTGTGTGTGTGTGTGCGATATCCTCAGTTCAGAAGTAAGCAGCAACTTAAGACACCCAACCCCAGCAAATACGCTCTTGACTTTAACATATCACCCTCAGATACTTAATCAATCTGTGATGTTCAATGTATTCCAGGAGTTAGTCTGTGACAAAGTGTTATACTTGACTTCTTTGGTGGACCCACTTCCCCTCCACTTGCCTCGTCGTCCTCTGCTTCAGCTCAGTTGATTTTCCATGTTTCTCATGATGAGAGGCGACATGCCTTGTGGCTGCATTGTATTGTGGTGTGTCTGTCGAGCCTTCTGTCAGCGGGAACATTGCTGTCTCTGTCTCGATGGACTTGTCCCTGACATGATTGTTTAACGTTGACACAAAATAGTAAGTGTAGAAAGAAGCCCTTCAGTCCGGTATCAGAGGGTCTGATACCAACACCTGAAGTTTACCACTTAAGTGTTAGATAGCTGAAAAACTTTTTTGCTATGAAACTCCATTGTAGCTGTGCTAGTAGTAATGTCTCGACATTTGGCCAATTACCCATGGGAATAAGAAAAATACACCCACAAAACATTAATTAAACTGAGCCATTAGGGACATGGAGATAAGTTGCATGTGGGTTACGCTATGTGAGAAATAGACACCCACAATTATTTTATTTTATTTTAATATTAAAAAAAATTCAGATCCCCCCGAGCCCTCAGCCGCTTCTTTTCACCTGACAGCGAGGAGTTTCACCGGCAAGTCGTGGCGCGTGGGAGGATCACGCTATTCCCCCCACTCCCCGAACAAGCTCCCCCACCCAACACACACATACCCTTAATCCGGCTTCCCACCCGCAGACACGACCAATTGTGCCTGTAATGGATGCCCGACCAAGCCGGCGGTAACACGGGGGGGCTTGAACCTGCGACCCTCGTGCCGGTAGGCAGGGGAATCTACCGTTGCACCCGGTGCATAGGCCCTATTAATTCAAGCGAGCCATTGGGGACCATGGAGCTAAGTTGCATGTGGATTACACCATGTGAGAAATAGACGCGGCCAGCCCTCTGTCTGCGTCTCCTCCTCCTCGGCCATGACACAGAGTCATGAGGGGGCGTGGCCGAGTGGAGGTGCCTGTCAGAGGCATGACTGATCATTCAGGCCAACTCTAAAAGGATTGCTGGTGGAAATAAAGACACCAGCGTGTCAGCTGTAAGCTCCTGAGAACAGCCCATCAGACAAGTGGATGGCTATTGACAGGCCAGAGACAGAGAGAGAGAGAGAGAGAGAGGGAGGGAGGGAGAGAGGTAGAGAGACATAGAGGGATGGAGAGAGAGACAGAGCGGGAGACAGAGAGAGAGAGGGAGGGGGAGGGGGAGGGAGGGAGGAAGTGTCCTGAAGTCACTCACCTTGGCACGGGCTGCAATGTCAGCCGACCCGGTGGCCATCACTCTCCGGCCCTGTCCAGGGTATTATTTAAAGCCAAACAAATATCAGGGGCTGAATGTCACCGCAAGGACACCGTAGCCTCATCTCCACCAATCAGTGTCCGGGGTTTCAAATCACCCTTTCTCCTTCCCTCGCCCACAAATCCATCTTCCGCGTCCGTCCCCCCACACACCCGGCTTCACACACCCCCATTCGA
>NC_139647.1:300732-325732 GCF_964638095.1 Poromitra crassiceps | reverse complement strand
GACAAGGAGAAAAGGGGGAAGATATCGGAGGAGAAGCGACTTCATGATGCATTACAGTTGTGTTTGTAACTTCTTGAGAGGAAAAAATAATTCCATTACAAACTTAGCCCTTCATCTGGATGTAACACATGATGTGTTCACACACACACACAAAGGCAGTCTCAACCAAATCCAATGAAAATAACTGCTAGAGAGTGCTGCAGCAACCATCTCCCATATTTTCATTGCTGTTGTGAAACTCTGTCCATCAGCCTGAGCCTCCAGAGGTGGCTTGTTTAAGAGACAATTAGGGGGGAATACAGAGCCCATTTGCAGGCAGCGGGCCTGGCCCGGGCCCGGGCCTGGGCCGGCTGGAGTACCTTTCACAGCTGATTTATAACACTGTCGCCTTGGCAAGGCAACATAATTAATAGGAGCATGGACTTCTAATTCCAATGACTTCCACACCAAGTGGCTCCTGTTTGATTTATGATGGCCGGCGACTTTGCATTTGATCAGTTCCTTCAGTCATTACTTATGCTGATGACCACTTTCAATGGGTCGCTATCATCTAACTTGCCACTAATCAAAGAGAATTAGGGTTCACTGCATTATTTAGAGGCTGCTCATTTATCTTGGAAACAAGGCAAGAAGAAGAATAGTTGTGTGGGGGGCACTTGGTGAGAAATAGCACCGTCCGCAGCAGCCAGTGGGGATTTTTTAAAGGCACATTCAGTGTTATTGGAAATTCGAACGTGTTCGTAATAACCACATGAGAGAGCACAGTCCTCCCGGGGCTCTTTATTGAGAAGATTCACGGCACAAGGACAAAGTCATCATTTCAACAGAGAGCCGACATATTCATGGTACTATGAATTTATGGCAGTTGGAGGGCCCAAAAATGAGAGCGTCGTGATCCAGATCAAAAAGGAGCAGTGGGGATTTGAATCAAAGTGTAAAGTATGTGTGCGGAATCCAGAGTGAAGCCAACACCAGGACGCACGAGGCTAATCATTAAGTCCAGTGAAAGACTGGCTGTGTTTGTAAAAGGCTCTAACGTAGCAAAAACATTTTCAAACAGCCTTTTAACGAGCCCACATAAAAGAGAAGCTGGCCCAGTAACAACACTGAGGCACCCTCTGCTCTGCCTGTGTAAAATAGCATGTTCTCCATTACGCCTGACTGGACTACCTACTGAGAGTCAAAGGGGGTGGAGGAGTGGCCACATATCTGGACTACACATTTTCAAAAAGCCCAGTTCGTCAGCATGCGCAGCGAGCTAATTGCACTTCAAAAGGTGAAATATTGCCGATGTCTGACTGATGAGTCCGAGGCAGATTTAATAAGTGGGAATCAGTGGGAATCATGTTGACTGGCCTCAGCCCAGAGGCATAGACGGACATATCAAAGCAGCGCGTCTCTCAAAGTGTCAATATTGTGCTATCAACCACAAAACCCAACTTTGGTTGAGATGATGCACGGCATTCTGGATGATGATGACTGTGTCTGTGTTGACTCCGAAACTCGATATGAACATGAGATCCGTTGATTTATGAGGATATTTTTCCTTTACTCCAAAGCCAATTAACAGATCTCGGGTGGAGAACATGAAAACCGCATGTAATTATGACTGAATGATTACTAGCTAACGTTTGAGAGTCGAGCCAATGCACAATAGGGGTAGTAAAAGTAGTTGTTGTTTTGACTATAAAAGAGCATGAAAGAGAAGATGCCAAAATAGCACCTATATTCAAGATCTGATCAAAAGCGAACTCACAACAGTCCTGTGAACAGCAGCAGAAAACATTTACTGTATGATAGAGAATGGAATTTCACCATTCCTCATCCGCTAAATGTATAACAGCTGATAGCCTAAACCAAAATGAATTTGAAACCAGGAGTCCAGGAAGATGTCTTAATGAAAGTATATTTATTTACCATAACATTCTCTGCAATATGTATTGTCAGAGGGCTGAATCTCAATGTACACATTCCGATACGTTATACAGAGTCAAATATTCAGCAAATGGCTGACAGTTTAACATAGATTTATACTCTAAGGAGGAAGAGCAGAGAGGAGGGGGGATGAACTTTGGAAATGTGTGTGTGTCGTGCAGGCTCCTGTGTGTATCAGTTGTTATTGGAACTCGATGCACTGGACAAGGTCTCAGCAAAAGGAGTAGTCCTTTGCCATGGGTGAATCTATGTGTCAGATGTCATGTCATAATGTGTGAGATATCATGTCACTGTAACTCACTGTATCATAATTATGTGTATGCAAATATAGCTTATTGATTAGGAAATGCCAATGGAACTTATATTTTTCTCTAACACTGTACATTTCACAGATTCAAATATTTAACAAGGAAATACAGATACCTGTAATGTATCTCTCTAACAACCATATTGTCTGACACTCCACTGTGTAATATGGGACTAAACTAACCTACAGTACAGCATTGTCATAAAAATCAGCACACAGCATCAACCCACACGGCTTTCCACAATAAACGCAATAAGCAGAGACTCCTCTAGTCCCCCTGCATCAAACATGCCACGGTTTGCCACCAAGGCAATTGACTGTACAGAAGATGAAAAATGCACTCTTCAAGCGTTTGACAACAGGTCCAACACAAATGATCAGACTCCATTTGTTAGCCCGTTCCTTTCCCCTGATTCCCCGCGTGATAAATTGCATTTAGCAAAGCGCAGCAGGCTAAGCATTCTTGACATGTTTTTATTGATTTGCACGGGCTATATGCATGTAATCCTGTTCGTAGGTAAATCAACGGCACGGTGCAAATTCAACACCGCACCGCTTCTACTTTGGGGAGGAGAAAATTGGAGAGGCACCGCATGGGAGGCGGAATGGGAGCTGTGGGCTCGGGCGGGAAAGAGATGTGGTCGCCGCATTGGAATCTGGGAAGCTCTATTAAGATTTATAGGTGTTGGGATTGTACGGAGCGGAGGCATTATTCATGGTAAAGCCTCTCTGTCCGGGCCTGTTTATAAGATGAGACAAGGGGCTGACAAAGATGGAGGCCTCTACAACAGGGCCAGGCCCGCCTCGACATGAGGCTAGCTCACCTGGTAACACACCCAACCGCTCACAACCGCTCACAACCGCTCGCCATCTGACTGAGACAGACAGCGGGCGGTCTGACTGAGACAGACAGCGGGCGGCAGCGCTAAAGATTGGCAGAGTTCTGTCAAACGCAGAGCCTGCTTGTCAGGTGTATTTGTATCATGTTGTCAGTGTGCTCTGTAAATGACAAGTGTTGGGTTGCAGGTAAACCTTGGATTTCAACGTACCTGCCAACATGAATGTTCGCGGGAGTCTCCCTATTTTGAACCCTTTCTCCCGCTGTGCTTCCGATTGGTCATTTCCCCAGTTAACCTCCCGGTTTCATAATATAGCACATCGTTATGTCTTTCAGAGGCTGTAGCGGGCTGATTTTTAAAGCCAGAGTGACATTTCTGGCAGCATAATGACCTAACCATGCCATGCTAGTTTGTCAGGAAGGGAGCTAAATAACAAAAAAAGGGATCCCTTGACCTTTCACCTCAGGATATCTGAAAATGGGTTATATGGGTACCCACGACTCCCCCTTTTACAGATAAGGTAGCATTCCTTTTTGGATAGGGTAGCAGCACAAGGTTTTTTTTTTTTTAATGGGGAATCGGGGATTTTATGGGGTGTCGGGAATAGCACCCCATAAAATCGCCCTCTTTTCCACAGCCTAATTTTGGCAGGTATGTTTCATGTACGTACAATCCTCCCCCCTCCTTTGATATGTGAAGCGCTTTGAGAATCTAGAAAGGCGCTATATAAATCCAACCAATTATTATTATTATTATTAATACAATTTCCTATCCCAAACTGCAAAAACACAAAATATGACGGCGTCAACTGAACAGAAATCAGCCTCATCCATCTTTGAGATGTATCTAAACGCACTAGAGTTTGTTACATAGTGTATGCCTCAGCTTTATCCACATGAAAGCAACTCCCTCTGAGGACTTCATAAGCATGCACTGCTGACTAATACAGTTTGCACTCACAGGATGCTACGTAGCTACAGTGTAGCTAGCTACTGTGTCATGTAGCCAAGACCACGTTATTTCAAATACAGACGGAGCACCTTGCCTCCCTTGTTTAAGAAGCCATGGCCACATTCGGTTTATTCAGCAATTTCCTGAGGGTGCCACCATACTTTATTTGGTCTTATTAGACGAAAAACACGAGGATCACCTTCAACTTTATTAATGATAGTCCTCTGGATGAAAGATGCCGGTGAAAATGTGCAACATCTGTTTGCTGCATTCACTTCTCAGCGGGCTCCGCCTATTCCTCATACCTAATGATGCTGATCCACTACGCAACTTTTACCCACAAAATGTGTCTTTGGCCACATCCATCATCCTGAATGAGTGTTGCTGATGAGCCGTCCGCTGGCCTGTTTCACTCTCTACCACCACACGCTAACTAATGACAACTCCTCCTGCCACATGCTTTCTATTTGGGAGATACAGAGACAGAGAGAGAGAGAGAGAGAGAGAGAGAGAGAGATACAAAGAGAGAGAGAGAGATACACAGAGAGAGAGAGAGAGAGATACAGAGAGAGAGATAGAGATACACACAGAGAGAGAGAGAGAGAGATACAGAGAGAGAGATAGAGATACACACAGAGAGAGAGAGACAGACAGAGAGAGAGAGAGAGACAGAGAGAGAGAGATACAGAGATACAGAGAGAGAGAGAGAGAGAGAGAGAGATACAAAGAGAGAGAGAGAGATACACAGAGAGAGAGAGAGAGAGATACAGAGAGAGAGAGAGATACAGAGAGAGAGAGAGAGACAGACACACAGAGAGAGATACACAGAGAGAGATACAGAGAGAGAGAGATACAGAGAGAGAGAGAGAGAGATATACAGAGAGAGAGAGATACAGAGAGAAAGAGAGATATACAGAGAGAGAGAGATAGATACAGAGAGAGAGAGATACAGAAAGAGAGAGAGAGAGATAGATACACAGAGAGAGAGAGAGATACAGAGAGAGAGAGATAGATACAGAGAGAGAGAGAGATACAGAGAGAGATACAGAGAGAGAGAGAGAGAGATAGATACAGAGATAGAGAGAGAGAGAGAGAGATAGATACACAGAGAGAGAGAGATACAGAGAGAGAGAGAGATAGATACAGAGATAGAGAGAGAGAGAGAGAGATAGATACACAGAGAGAGAGAGATACAGAGAGAGAGAGAGACAGGGGAGGAAAGGGGCAGAGGGATTGTGAGGGCTAACGGATAGGGGCAGCTTCAAGGGAAAAGAGTGAATGACGCCTGCGTCTTAACAGAACCCCCCCCCTCACACCCGGCACCCCACCTCACCCCCATCGTGTGCGCCATCAACCAACCACAGCACCATGAAAATACATCAATTATGTAATGATGCCTTCAAGGAACAGTTACAGAGCTGATCCATGTCACTGCCGCACCAAGCCACGGCCCAAACCCAACTTCCTTGATGATCGACATTAGCAAGCGGACACAGTTTTGACTGTACATGGACTTTAACCCCCGGCAGCCAGCGGATGTAGCAGCAGCCCTGCAGAACAACATGAAAGAGCAGCAAAACATGGAGATATATGTATATTAAAATATAAATAAATAAATATACGGATATGACCGAGAATATGTTAAGTTGGATAAACAAGTCGATGGTCGTTCAAAGTCCCGTGGAGCGGCTGCCCTAATAAATCATATTCCTTTTGATGTGCAGCTGGTTAGGAGTTTAGCAGGGGGGGTTGGAACAGACGTGAGTCAGGCACCAAGACACGCCGTCTGCTTCTCTCTAAGCCTGGGAATCCAAGTGTAGTGAAACTCTGGGGAGATGTGAGAGTAGTAAATAAGTTATAAATAAGGTCATAAGTGAAAACGGACCATGTCAGATCCCTGGATCATGATGTACTCTGATGTTCATGATGATCATGATGTACTCTGATGTTCATGATGATCATGATGTACTCGAGGAGCGAGAACAAGAGCAGAGTGGCTAATGTGGTGAGAAAGATGGATGTGAACGAGCGGAATACCCCAAATTACAAGGGTGCATTTCACAAACATCTCATGGATGTCTGACATCCAGAGTTTGGACTCATATAATGTGTGAATGTTCTGAGAAGATTTACAGTGACCATCTGGTTTTAGGTTATGTACTCTTCTTGCGCAGTCTCCACACATAATGCATCCACACAAAATACTGTCCAAGAACGTGGTCTTGATCTTGGCGTTCAATAGCCTCAGTATGGTTGTCCATAGCCTGTCGATCCCATTGTCTCGAAGGAACTGCTGGCGTATGGAGTATTGGTGAAGACTCGAAGCCTAGAAACACAGACTGTTGTTGCCTGCATGTTGTGGAAATCAGGATAAGCCAGAAGGTCCTGCAGCTATGTTGCACCAATGCGAGATGGATGCTGTCGGCGAGCTAAGCGTCTTTAACGTGAGCCAGGGTAAAACTATCCGTTCCACAAACAGCTGGAGAACCTCAGCTGGACTAGTGGGGATAAATCATATCCAGGAGGGCAAAACAGACACAGCTTGACGCCTATCCGCAGGCTAAAACTCTTGACAAACGTAAATGCAGACAAGCTATTTATTGTCAGCTCCTAGCACCCGTTAGTCCCAGCTCCCGCTCTTCTCCATCCTATCCCGCTTGGACTCCCATGACTCCAGCTGGTCATCTGATGGTCAAATGTGTTGCTGCTATAACAGGTCTGTGATCATTCACTAAACACCACACAATTATAGCTGCTGAGCAACAATGAGTCAGGCCCGGGCATTTTGAGGAGCAAGAGGAAGAAGAAGAAGAGGAGGAAGACAAATGAGAAATACATGAGGGTCCATCAGCAGAACTTTCAGGACCAAAAACGTCATTCAACCTTTAAATATCTTTGAAATGATGTGTCTCTAACCCACACAGCACAATACCTGAGTAGGCATAAGCATGTTTATTCTGCATCACCCGGGGCTCGAGCACACAACCTTTGCCACCAATGGCAAGCCGTGATCGGGTTGAGCTACCTGAGGAGTGGGAAAATCAGAGGAGGCTTCACACTATGACTTAGCTAACCACCAGGGTGCAGTATAACAGCTGTCCATGCATTTACAAGCAGATTTCAAACTACTGTCAAATATTCAGTATTCAAGACAAAATTCAGAGAATTTGCATTCTTTATATGATGTTTAAAGATGCTCTATTTACAGTAACTGCAATAGTATACATGTAGTATGCATGTAGTATACATGAGGGCAGAATTCAAAATACTGTCAAAAATTCAGTTTCTCAGATAAAACTCTGAAATTTTTACACGACAGCAAAATTTTGTCAGTTATTTTTCATGAACATTGGGAACTTAATTAGCGAGAATTTGCAGTAGATGTTACAGTACCGTTTACAGTAAAAAAAAAGAGTGCCCTGTGGGATAATTTTTTTTGACAATTCAAAACTGTGTATTGCGTTTGTGTAGGACAGTCTGACAATGCAGATGCGAACGTTTGGTGTCAATTGAACAAAAAATGTGGGAGGTAGGTTTAATTAGTTTGACATTTTTGCAAAAAACAGAGTGATGGCCTTCATCATTTGCACTAGGTTGAAGCTTACAAAAGTTTAACGTTTAGAACTTTAGACGGTTGCTGCAGCGCCATCATCAGGACTATTGGCACCCCAATTCCTGTTGAAGACGTTTGGCATGGGACTGGGCCTATCTGCAAAGTTTAGTTTATTTTCATGCACGGGACGGCAGATTTCCTTGGAAGAAGAAGAAGAATATTGGCAAATATAACTGCCCGGCCCCTAATACTGTAACCAGCAGTGGTCCTGGAGACTATGAGGAGAGTCGGTGAAGATAGAAAAATGACACATTTATTATTGCTCTAATTTTACTCATGTTTAATATAATGACGCTTAAAATGATTATTGTTGCAAAAACACCAAACACACACCAGTAATTGTGCACTCAGCCTGGCCTTATTTATCTTGAATTAAAACCCAGTCTGCCTGTGATGTCTGAAGGAAGCATATGTCATCCCTGCTGGGTAACGCAGCCCCATTTATGACCAAGTCACTCCTATATGCATAAATATTAAAGCGACTTTGCACGAGTAAAATTCATTAATGGTGAAACAAACACAATCTCAAAGTAATACATGAAGGTGGAGATGTTTATTACGTTCATGTTCAGCATTATGAGCTGTGAATGATCAATCACGCGGAGAGCATATTACTCCAATTTTCTCTGGCCTCTCTAACAAACAAAGTTCGTAGACACCAAATCAGTTTCTAGGGAACCCGCGGGCTACAAGTGCAAGACTGCTATATATGAAACATTCATAATTTATGTGCATTTGATGTAGTGATATGTAAAAAAAAAAAAAAAAAAAAACTTCAGAGGAATTTTAATGGGCTTGAGGCCAGAGAAGGCAGAGAAAATCTTTGAGATGGTTGTTTGGCCTTTTTTCAGTGAATCGCTTCTAAAACCAAAAAGAAAAAAGTTTCTAGCGGGGAAAAAAAGAAAAAACTCACTCGCATTGAGCGTGTAATCATTGAGAAAAAGGTATTTCATCTTCTTATTTCAACGGCTTATTGATTTGGTGGCTTGCTTCTCATAAGCTCCATTACATGGCCCAAGTGGTGCCCGGCAAACAGTGTCCAATGCAGTCAACAAAGGAAAGCTATTTCCATTGATCAATGTGTTGCCACACACAAAACAGATCAAGATTGATAATACACTTCAACTAAAATCCTCAAGTCAATTAGTGCGTGATGAAAAAAGGGCTCCTGTGCAGGGGACAACACAGCCCAGGTGTTAATAATCAGAAAGCAAAAACAAAATAAATCACCAAAACTGGAAAGTCTATTCCCCTCCCTTCAAATGAAACAATAATTTATTAATATTTCAGACAGATGGCTTCTGTTTGTGTAGACTATTGATCAGCAGTAACCTTTCATTATTGTGTTCTCCATTAGAGGCCCATATTAGAATAGATGAGAGTTGTTTAACTGGCTAACGTCGTGTAGGGAGGAATCGTTGCAGAGGAGAGGCTGAGCACTGCGCGTTCATTTGTCAGCCCATTAGAAAAACTCTCTCCTTGTCTGTCGCTGATCCAATCTCAGTGTCCGTCCGTGCCCACTGAGCAGCCCCGCATTCGAATCAACTCAGTGTCAGCTGCGATCAGGGGCTCGGGGAGAAGGGGCCAGACTAAGAGACGTGGACAGGCAAAGGAGACAAGATGGAGACTCGATCAAGCAGACCAGAGGCATGCGATGAGACAGCAGAGGTTTCGTGGAACAGTCGTAACAGCAATGACATTTGTAAAGAGACCATTCAAACTTGTGTGAAACTATTTATGCGTGGATAGTTTATGATAGAGATAGTTTGTAGTCCATCCTTATGTCTTCATTCTTACAGCGAGAAATAGAGGAGCACATATATAGAGAGAGAACTCTGTTTTATGTTGGGCGTCCGTCCGGGTAGTGCACCGGTAGATTCCCTGCCTACCAACACGAGGGTCGCAGGTTCGAGCCCCTGTGTTAATTACAGCTTGGTCGGGCGTCCATACAGCCACAATTGGCCGTGTCTGCGGGTGGGAAGCCGGATTAAGGGGTATGTGCGCACTGGTCGCTGCACTAGTGCCCCCTGTGGTCAGTCGGTGCGCCTGTTCGGGGGGGAGGGGAACTGGGGGAATAGCGCAACTCTCTGAGTGATTTGCATGCCCAAGAAATGCTGCTGTATCTTCAGATAACTGCAACTGGCCTACATACTGTACCGTACGTACAGCAGTGCCTGCAAAATCCCACAGCCAATATCCACAAAAATGGCTGTAGAAAGACATGAGGGACTAGGCTTCAGAAATAGGCCTTGATTGTGCCATGTGGGATAAAAAGCATCACTCAAGCTAACCGTTCCCCCATCTTTCACTGATAAAACCCACTTTCCATTCATTACCCTTTATCATAAACACAAGTCTACGGGGAAGCAGGGCTTAGAAGTGGTTAAGCCCGTCCCTGGTTTCCTATTTCTAGGGAGCATTTATCTGATGATATATATTCCTTTTGGTAACTGAAAGGAGTCATTCTGTTTCCAACAGGAAGGACATTGATAGGGCATTAGGGATTTGTTTATTTCAACTCAAAGCCGTAGCATTTATCCAAGTATATATTTCGCTGCGGGCTCCGACCAATTATGTCTCAAGGCGAGATCAATCACAAAGGCACAAGTCAAAATGCCAAAGCGTTTTATGATCCAGCACAGAGCCCTGATGGCAGGCTAGGCTAGGCTAGGCTTTACTGGAAGCTGTGTTGGAGGACGGTGTATTTCAGAGACACAACAGACAGCTGACGTGACGTGTGCCTGTTTGTTTGTGACTCGACTCGACTGTGATGATGAATGTGACAGCTGTCATGTGCACATCAGCTGTCTCCGTTTGAGACAATCAAGACAATGACGACGGCATCGCGAGAGAAGCTGATCCGTCTCTCTAATAACTCCATTGTCTTGTCTTAACTGGCACAGGTTCCTCGCACAGTGATGGACACATCCAACATCGCCCCAAACAAACTCGCTTGAGATATCGCAGATGCCGAAAGCTCATTCAGTTTAAGTGAGAGTGAAGAGTGAGTTGATGTGCCTGAGTAAACAACTCAACATCACTCGAGCAAAAGGATTGACAGACACGACAGGATGCGGGGGCCAATTTAGAGGATATAAATTACCTACAAACATTCGAAAACCTTTTTTTTTTTATATGACAAGCTGGTGGTGTACACCTTTACAAACATCAAGGAGATCTTTCCACAAATAGGCATTATTGTGCGTTGGGTTCAAGTGGCAAACAAAAATACATTTTCTGCACGTTCCCACAGAAAGTAAAGTTGTGTCGTGCATCGTGTCGTTCACATGATCTCTGTGGAGAGGCGGTGAGGCCGATAGAGAGAGAGAGAGGTCTTCTTATGTAAACTGCTGAACTTAGCATCCCACTGCTACGAGGCAGGCAACAAAGCCTCCTTATGCTCAAACAGAAGCTGCCGAACAAAAACCCAACAGCTTGTGTGGAGACGGGTTGAAGGGTCATGTAAACTCACTGTGGACTAGAAGGCTCCCGAGAGAATGGAGGCAGAATCCTCTTTTCAACCGCCGACACTGTTTGTTGAGAGGGGGTCCCCGCCATCACACACGTCAACCCCAATGTCTTTACAGACAGGGCAAGAAGACAGGACAAGAGGGCTCCACAACAACATGATACTATTCTAACGGTGTGTGTGTGTGAGTGTGAAATCTTAAAGAGGTCTTCTTGCCATCCACACAAGCTTGCTACCCAGTGAAGAAGACCCCCTGGGGTTTTTTGGAAGCACGCGCTTTCTTCTCAAAGAGCTGGATCTCCTGACAAGGATGCAAATAGTGGTAAACACCTTTTCAACCCTGAGAAGCTTCAGTCGAGCATCAAATGAGTGTCATGGGGCCTGCTGCTGCTGCTGCTGCTGCTGGTGGCTCAGTTGGCTGAGGAGCGTACTGTACCACCATGGAACTGTGCTCGCTGGGGTTTGCAATGCGCCTCTCTCCCCAAATGTGTTCTGAGTCATCAAGGCTAGAATGGTAGGGTTAGTAGTTAGAACGCAGCCTGACTACTTGAAAATGGGACAAGGAAGATTTACAAAATAATAATAATAATAATAACAATATTACAATAATACTAATACTAATAATACTAATACTAATAATAATAAAGCATTATGTCAGACCATTAAACTCTTGAAAAAATTCAAATGTGTTTTTTTTGAGGAACTTTCTGAGCTGAAATAATAACACTAATAATAATGGTTGGCTGGCTAATACAACACATTCAGTGTGGTTCAGTTTTTCATCACTTGGATCTACTGTAAACTATCACCATCTTAATTTGGATGCCTGGCTTGCAGTGCATGCTCGTGGTCAAATCTATACTCTTCAATTCTCACAAGTGCTACGAACACAAAATGCCTAACTTCAACTCGTATGGCGGTTTTACATGACATTTGAACCCAAGTAAAAGGTTGTTAAGAAAACGAGGATTGGAGAAACTTAAAAAAAAAAAAACTTTCCGCCCACTTCCTCTCTGCCATATGGTGCAGAGCTCCTGGTGTCCACAGAGAGCCAGACATCTCACGGCTCTGATCACTAACGAGCCAGCCAATCAAAGCCTTCTGGCCATGGAGCAATTATCTCCTCTCCATAGTATAGGTGGAGGATGAACCGGCAACCCCGGCAGCCCTCTCTCCCTCTGTCTCCTGAAATAACTAGAACTGCCTAAACTCCACTCGTATGTAAAACAAGAGGGAAAGAGGCGATGTGTTTTGCTCAGACTCGACTCAGATCACATTACATGCCATGCCAAGTGCAAAGCCAGAAATCGCAGGGGAGGCTTTTCACCTCTCACTGTTGCGAGGCATGAATTCTTGTCATTACATCAATTTATTTCAATGTCATTTGTGTGGGCTAGAGTTTGTCTAATTCCATGAAAGGCAACATGACTCACATTGGACATGACTTGGTTGCCCTTTCCAAGCCATGTACTGTACTGTAGCAACCAAAGGATGGAAAATAGCACTGTTGCTAAGCCCACATAGTTCTTCTCCTCACAGATGATCTGAAGGCTGCAAACCTTCAGAGTGAACAACCAATCCCAGGCAGCCTACAATGTGTCATAATACTGTACAGAGAGCCGCTCACAAGTACGTGTTGGTTCATTCTGTCACACAGGGGACAGTTAGCCTGGCTGCACCTGACCTGGCTTAGGGGAGATGAGACGGGAGATAGGAGCCTGGAGGACAAGTGTGTTGTGCTGGACTTGTGTTGGGTGTCTCTCTAGGTGCTGCTGTCATCACCTTCACACAGTCATCTGCTGTCTGTTGGCTTGATGGCCTAGCAGACACCTCCTGTAAGAGGCCAGACCAGGGCCCACTAAGAGAGTCACAATCTCTTACACGTCTGCCATGTTGTGAACAAGTCATCACCTCCAGAAGGGAATATGAATATGAATCCTGAGTGAGTGCAGAATAACAAGTGCCAGCGTACTAAATGAAGAACATCATAATGATATTGTGTAATATTTAATGTAGAATAAAAGTAGTAATAAAATGATTTAGATAATTACGAGGATAAGGTGTAGAATAAATTATTTAGTGTTATCAGAACGATAACTTTCCCACAATTATATTCTAATAACCCCCCCCCCCCCCCCCCCCAACAAAAAGCACAATCCAGGTGGTTGAACATGGCATTGCAGTATTGTGTAAAACCTTCCATTTCATCTCTCTTAATAGCAGTAATGGTGGCACATGAAGCAATAGTTGCTGGCTTTGCTTGTGTTAATGATATGGACGAGGTGTTTGTCTGTTTCATAGGGGGCCCTTGGCAGCGCTGGGCCTGATGGCGGGGCTGGGCCCTTGGCAGCGCTGGGCCTGATGGCGGGGCCCTTGGCAGCGCTGGGCCTGATGGCGGGGCCCTGTGTGAAATCCAAACTGACTGATCCAGGACAGAGCCAGGATTACACGACCACTTCCCCTCTGAATTCTGTCCTTTCCAACAATAGCCTTCCTGTATACGCGCACGGTCAAGTGAGCTGTTAGCTAGCCACTGGAGCCGCGGACTGGAGTGCTGGTTCAGGGCCACTGTGGGAAAAGGCAGGGGACTGCAGGGTCGTGTTACCAGTCCTCTCTCCCACCTAAAGCCCCCCAAAGCACAACCCCCACCGGTCCGCATCACCACCCACCACTTTGCCCCCAGTGCCTGCAGCAGGTGTCAGGTTGTGGCACCCGACATGCCCCCCTGGGCAGGTTCAGATGTCAGTCAGGGAAATGGGGCCTGTCAGTGTCCCAGTGGGTCAACAACAACGAGGTGACTTGTATTGTAGCAGTCGTTTATTTCTGCCACTGGAGGCGCTACCTTCAATAGGAGCAACTCTGATATCTTGCACTTAATTATAGTAGTTAGTCGAACGTATCGGGGTTTGCAAATAACTGTGCTTTCATTTATCGACGACCGCATTCCTTTTCGTCATCATCGAGTGTTAGGATTAACATTCTAGTTCACGGATAATGACATGCTGTTGGAAAGTGGTAAATCATTTATTGAATGCTAAGGGGGTTTAAGGCAATGATTCATTCTTACCCTATCCCAAGTTCCTGTTAACGTTTGGAGGAGCCACAGATTAATTGATATTATAAATCATTTGGGCGAGGGGGTCAATACCATGTCACCAAATTATCTCAATCTGCCTCGGATACAATCGCCTCTGTAGTAAAAACAGCTTTTTTAACGGATGAGCCAAATAGAAAAGTGGGAAAGAAGAGAAGGAGGCAGAGAGACACTGAGACAGAGAGAGAGAGAGAGAGAGAGAGAGAGAGAGAGAGAGAGAGAGAGAGAGAAACTATTGAGTTTGCAGGAGTTGAAAAATCCCCCAGCACAAAGGCCATCAACAATACAGATCTTTTCTTTAGTGATGTCTTTAGTAGTCCATAGCAGGTTTAATTATGCCACACAAAAAGACATGTTCAGTGTGATGTCCTAAATCACAGGCCGGTGACAGCCGGCTCAATAAGCCCTTCTAGAACAATGCAGCCGCTCCCATTCACCTCCTCTCACAGCACACAAAGGTGCATCATTTGGCCCAGGAATGATAATTAGACGCAGAATTTACTGAAAACTGTCAATGGCCGTGTCAATAGAGAGGCTCTTAGCATCTGTCATCCTGCAAATCAATGACCATTTTCAGCTATCAATTCAAGGAAATGGTCGCTTTCAAATAAACTGCAGGAGAGGAAACGTGAGACTACATTACAACTACAATTCAATTCCCTCTTCTAGCTTCTTTATATAACTATTTCACAATTGACAATTGTACTTATTTATTATTAATTATTATGCAGCTATTTGGCTATTTCTTTTTTTTACTAGGCAGCTCACGCTTGATTCCTAGGCTTGCCCGCTGCGCGGCCTCGCCTGCCCTGCAGCTCGCCGGCGAGGCCGCTTCAAATGTTGTGGGAAATATCAATAACTAGGTAAAAGGAGAGATTTATACGCATCACGGAAAGGTGCAATAAGGCTGGAGCAAAAAATGCTGCATAAATGAAAGAAGGTAGAGCCTGCACACTTACTCACAAGGCCAAAAAGTTGAATTCAACTTTTTGGCCTTGTGAGTAAGTGTGCAGGCTCTACCTTCTTTCAAATATCAATAACTAGGCATCTCGCTCGCTATGCGTGGTCGATGCCTGTCGCCCGACATCGTAATTAGGGCAATCACCTAATTCAAAAATCTGGCTCCGTCAGGTCACCTGCACAGCCCAGGGGCGGAAGCCATGGTTCCTCTCGATTCTACCTACTTATACTCCCATCACTTATAGCCTCACACTGATGTCATCACTGATGACATCATCACTGAACGTCAGCCTTAGGGCAATTAATCTGCCCTAATTAAAAAACGCACAGGTGCCCTTCACACACCCTGAAAGTTTCAGCCCGATCGCACGTAAAACATCATAGCTGCGGCCGAACACATTGCCTACATACTCAATTTTATATATAGATGACTTGCACAAATTCTGACTGAACACAGCTCTACCTTTCTTTAGTTTTATGGTATTTTTTTGTTTTATTTCCTCAAATAGTGGGTACATACTTTAATGTACCCATCTAGATACAGCTGTAATTACTAGGTAACTTATTCTTACCATCTATCACCGTGGTGCTAAGCAAGTAGCCTACAGTTTGTGTTTTCTTCACTATGCTGATGATACACTGTATTTGCCTGTAAAAGCAGTCATACAGGTAGCCTGCACACAGAGCCCTGCATTCACGTAGGAATCCACACAACAGCATGGGACTAATTCGTAGTGCTGTGGGCGAGAACTGTGGGATGACGATTGACGGATCCTTGTTAAAAGTTTCAGCACTACCGGTCGGGGACAGCGCCGGAAAGCCCCACTTACCCGTGCCTCAGCTCAGCACCGTGCGACGCAAGTGGCTATTGAGTAGGTGGATCACATTCTCTCCTCCTGGGACTTTATGATTGATGTTATTTTCTCTGTTGCTTTACGCATTGTTCTAAGGTTAGGAGGTTACTACTACTAGTGGACAACTCATTCATTGCACGTGTGCATGTACTATTGTGCTAGCTAGGTGTGTAACTAACAGGTTAGCCTAGCAAGCTCGCTTCATTCTGGTTACAATACGACATGGCGGAACAGGAGTTTTCAACAGCGGTTAGGAGTGGGACAAAACCTCGGGAGGTGCGGGAGGGAGCAGGACGAAGCTTTCATGGTGCGCGTGGCGTTCATGTTAGTTTAGTGCGGGACAGAGTGAGCGTAAATGTGATGGAATATACATACGTACATACATTTTGAATTGATTCCAATATTTTACCAATCACTTTCATAGCAATAACTGACTTACTGTAGGTTATATTATGGAGCCTTCAACTCTTCATGCACAAATGGGCGTCCGGGAGTTGGCCAAGTACAATTGGGGAGAAAATGAGGGAGGAAATTCAGAAAGAACAAAAAAACAAAACACCTACAAGTTATTAAATCTACATACTGTATAGGCTAAAGCTCTTTTGTCAGTTCCAAAATCAAACAAGGTAAGAGTGTTAACAGAGTCTGCAGTTTTACCCAGCTGATTGTCTGTTAATATATTTGTTTTCTTCCTTTTATTTTAAAACCCTTTGTAACTCTAGAGGGGAAAAAACTTGTCTTATTATTTTTCCTTCTTCTTATCCCTCCACATTCTCTCTCTCACTACTGTGTGTGTAAAATATAAAAGGTCAGGGAACATTCCAGGCAGAGTATCTGAAAAAAAAGATGTCAAAAGTCTCTGTGTCATGACAGGTGAGGCTGGGCCTGGGCCCCATTTATCTCCAACCCCGACAGATTTAGGGCCCCGGGTCAGCAGGTGTTGGACTCAGCAGGAAGTGAAGGTCAACGACGCGGGTTCGGACATTAAAAAATAAATGTAACTGCCGGTCGCGTCACAAAGAGCAAATGAACACGGGCGGCAAATGCAACGACGCTGTGATCTTCAGAGAGGGATATAAAGACTGGTTAGTCAGGCCTGGAATCTCACAGAGAAAACGAGAGCCACTTATCCAATAAAGAGAGCTTAATGAGGTTCCCTCTAACTAGCTGCTATGTCTCTCTTTCCCTCGGAGAAGCATTTGTCTTACAGTACAAATGTGATTCATGAATCATCTCTATTGTGAGAGAGGGTACTGTAATAACGGTATAAATCACAGAGGGCCAAGGTTGGGGTAATGAGACTTAAATCTCCTAAAACAACACCATGAACTCTGTTGAATGATAAAATGATGTGGTGGGGGAAAATACTACCTTACCCCGGGTAAAGCTACACCGCTCTCCTCACAGGCGCGTATGGCTTTTGGCAGTGCAGAAGCCCTACTTCATTTAGCTCTGACAGGCAATTTAATACCGCAAAATTACTAACCTGAGCTTTGCAATTACTTTTCCAGCTCCGAACATTTCCAAGCCCTCTGTAGATGCAATCTTAAGGTTAAGGCCCCTGGATAGGGCAAACCCCAAGGTCTGAACTTACACATTTACTGTGCCTCTGATCACAGTCTGATCATCAGACAAGAAGCATGGGGAACATGGGGGAACGGAGAGAGGATAATAGTTCACCCATTTATAGGGCGATTCCATGTTGCTCCTCAGACCTTCTACTGCAACAATACCATGTTCCTTTAGTTTACAGCCAGCCAACATCATGAAATATTAAAAGTAGTGATCATGAATCTAATACTGTAGTTTTGGCATGACAGACTAGCTCTACCGTCAGCATAAAAAGATTAGAAAGTGTGACAATGGTGGTTGATTTGCTAAATTATCATTATATCCTTAATGCTGTGATGAGAGCACTTTTTATAGCTTCAGTCTAGACAGGAGTTGAACCTTGTATTATTATATGCACAAAAACGCCCAGGAAAAAAGGGCAAACAGAGAAGTCTAACAAAAAATAGTGTAATCCATTAACCTGCAGGCTTTTCTTTACAGAGGATTCTCACTCGTCAGTAGATACGATGCTGCTCAGCCCCACACTGGAACACCTACTTTTAAAAACATCCTCGCACCAAACCCCAAATTATCTTATCAACAGCTAGTACAGTAAACCTCCTCATCCCTTAGCATCCTAAGCATAATCATATTTAATCCCCTGGTGGTCTCTTCACATTTGGGCCTGTTTTGACAGTGGGTGGAAAGGGGGAGATGATTTGTGCAGATGAGTCTCTGCTCTCATTGGCTCCTGACTGCAGCGTTACTGCGCCTCCTGACAGATGCGTCCCCCGCCATCTGATTAAAAACGGCCATTTCTCCGGCGCGCGCCTCGCCACCGCTAACCTTTCGTTTGAAGGATGATCGGCGCGGAGTGACAAACGCTCCTCCGTTAGCTCGTTTTGTCCGTCCGCGGCGAGCGGGATATTGACATTCAGATTTGGCCGATGCTCTCGTCTCAGAACAGATGTCACGGTTGGCAGCAGTCTAGACAGCAACAGCAGGTAGGACAGGCTCAAGGGGCGACAGCAGACGAGCGGGGAAAGTGACAACGTGCACAACAAGTGGATGTTTTACATGGAACAGTCTGTCCTCGTTCCCTCGCCACACCTCGCAGTGACCCTCGTGGAACATCTGCTTGCTGTGCCCGGGCAGGTAGCCGTGCCCTCCCCTTCTCCTTGGCCTGCTTCTCTCCTCTCACGCAGGCTGCTGTGCTGCGGGAGGGAGGGGGACACGACCAGCCAAAATGACGGAGAGCCTTGCTCATCTACGACAGGCAGAAACACAAACCTCAAACCCCCCGAGCCAAATCCCCTCGCCTGCACACAGATGAGGATATTGTAATGTCAGGCCTGTTGGCAGGGGTGTAAACTTGTGGAAGTGCTGCTATCAGATAGGATATCAAAGTCAACAAGCCTGTTGCTTTAAGCTGATCCTTCTGTCCCCTGGAATACTGCAGCTCTGTGAAAGCCCAGAGGAGCCTTCAACTGTTTTCCCCAAGTGCAACCTGATCCCTAACAGACAGAGCTATGCGGCCCAGGCTCCCTGTGCTATCAACACTGCATGCACAGAGCCATGTAGCCAGGCTCCCTGTGCTATCAACACTGCATGTACAGAGCCATGTAGCCAGGCTCCCTGTGCTATCAACACTGCATGCACAGAGTCATGTAGCCAGGCTCCCTGTGCTATCAACACTGCATGTACAGAGCCATGTAATGTAGCCAGGCTCCCTGTGCTATCAACACTGCATGTACAGAGCCATGTAATGTAGCCAGGCTCCCTGTGCTATCAACACTGCATGCACAGAGTCATGTAGCCAGGCTCCCTGTGCTATCAACACTGCATGCACAGAGTCATGTAGTCAGGCTCCCTGTGCTAAATGTGCTATCAACACTGCATGCACAGAGTCATGTAGTCAGGCTCCCTGTGCTACATGTGCTATCAACACTGCATGCACAGAGTCATGTAGTCAGGCTCCCTGTGCTAAATGTGCTATCAACACTGCATGCACAGAGTCATGTAGCCAGGCTCCCTGTGCTACATGTGCTATCAACACTGCATGCACAGAGTCATGTAGTCAGGCTCCCTGTGCTAAATGTGCTATCAACACTGCATGCACAGAGCCATGTAATGTAGCCAGGCTCCCTGTGCTATCAACACTGCATGCACAGAGCCATGCAATGTAGCCAGGCTCCCTGTGCTATCAACACTGCATGCACAGAGTCATGTAGCCAGGCTCCCTGTGCTATCAACACTGCATGTACAGAGCCATGTAGTCAGGCTCCCTGTGCTATCAACACTGCATGCACAGAGTCATGTAGTCAGGCTCCCTGTGCTAAATGTGCTATCAACACTGCATGCACAGAGCCATGTAATGTAGCCAGGCTCCCTGTGCTATCAACACTGCATGCACAGAGCCATGCAATGTAGCCAGGCTCCCTGTGCTATCAACACTGCATGCACAGAGTCATGTAGCCAGGCTCCCTGTGCTACATGTGCTATCAACACTGCATGCACAGAGCCATGTAATGTAGCCAGGCTCCCTGTGCTATCAACACTGCATGCACAGAGTCATGTAGCCACGCTCCCTGTGCTATCAACACTGCTTGCACAGAGTCATGTAGCCAGGCTCCCTGTGCTACATGTGCTATCAACACTGCATGCACAGAGCCATGTAGCCAGGCTCCCTGTGCTAAATGTGCTATCAACACTGCATGCACAGAGCCATGTAGCCAGGCTCCCTGTGCTACATGTGCTATCAACACTGCATGCACAGAGTCATGTAGTCAGGCTCCCTGTGCTAAATGTGCTATCAACACTGCATGCACAGAGTCATGGGCTCTGAAACACTTGAAAAATCACAGTCAGCCAATCAGCAGAGGCCTATGCTACACATCTACAGTACTGAAGGCAACATACACCATTTCTACCTGTTGACATGGAGTCGTTTTAAGTTCTAATGTAATTATGAAAAAGTATAAGGTCTTGCTACTACAAAACCAATTCATTCATGTACAGATTGTAGGACAAGGAGTTCCGCTGTTCATACAGTGCTGCAGATTATTCATAAACAGACTGTTATACTGAATAAGCAGATCTCCATTGCCAGCCAACATATCACCAGTGTTTACCTATTTTACATGACCAAGTGATGTAGGTTAATTTCCACCCATGGTGAATGCTAAGCACATTCGCCAGAGTACTCTCTCTGACTTCTTCTGACTTCCAAAATTATTATTTTTTGACGGCTGATGGCAATGCCTGACACCCGATGGCTGCAGTGGAGCAGGGCAGACATGGGGCCAGAAGTAGCCCCCACGCCCACTTTACACCCCTGGCCCACATTAAGTCATGGGCGTCGCGGGCGGCTAGTGGGATCCCATCGCAAGATGCTCTCTAGTTAGCTAGTTAGCTCTGTGTCCCTGACTCCCACTTACTTGCTGTAGCTTTGTTGCTTACATGTGAATGCAGTGTCAGGCACAGGCAGGCTTAAATTCTGCGTTAGTGTTACGTGTAGATGCTTCTTCACTCGTCTCTCAGTAGACCAAGCCATGGGGTTTGGCAGGTGCTGTCAGTTCAGATATGTCAAAGAACTGGCAACTTGACAAAAGTGAAATATGAAAGTGATTTGGTCGTCTGCGTCTATGAAGGCACCTTTCTGTCACTCAAACGGAACAGGGGAGTAAATCAAAGCATGCCATCACTGTCCATCAACAACAGAGTGAAAAAGTGCAGCTCTTCAGATCATGTGGTCCACACACTAGAGGAGGCTCTCGGTGGGCCCGCATCACGCGGTGGAAAAGCTCCTTGGGTGATAAAGGTACTTATAACCCTACATATATTTATGGATACCATTAAAAACAAACCTGCTATAAAGAAAATAGCTGACTGCAGAGCAAAAAGCCCGAAGGACCCAATTTCCTGCTGAAGCACCTGATGGACACACTGACAAGCAGATTGCTTTCCAGCACCAATTTTTGGAGCACGTGAAAAATGGGCGGCGCAGCCGGTATGTGGTCTGAGATGAGTCATAAATCTTGTTTTATCTCCTCGCAGAAAAGGATGAGTTGGGTTTTTTTCCATCTCATTCACATGTCTATCTGTCTGTTATCTGTGCCCTTGAGCAAAGATTACTGATGCCCTGTCTTTGATATATGACACATCGCACAGGCCGGCTTTTCATCCTGTGAATTAACCCAGAGAGAGAGGGAGAGAGAGAAAAAAATGCAAACCTGCCTGCCATCAGCCAGGGGGGCTCTCTCTCTCTCTCTCTCTCTGTCTCCCTGTGTGTGTGTCTCTCTCTCTCTCTCTCTCTCTCCCTCTCTGTCTTTCACTGCTTCCTTGTGCTCCTCTCTAGCCCCCCTCCCTCACTCACATGATCCTCCCCTTAGTGCCGCGGCTCTCCTCCTCCTCCTCCTCCTCCTCCTCCTGATATTGAGCAGACAGGGAGCAGAGAGCATCATGGGTAGCCAAGTTTGGTGGCAAATTGTTTATCTGACCTCTGCACGTCTCTGCATTTGATAATCTAGTGCGTGTCACCCCGGTCTCATCCTCCATAACAAATAGCCCCCCGTCAAGACAGTCGCCGTGCGCTTCCTTTATCGGGAAGCAAGAGGTAAGGAGAGGAGAGAGAGGAGGAGGAGGAGGGCCACGTACAGGAACCAACCGCACAGGAGGAAATCTCCGAGCGAAGAGTAAAAAACGGAGTGAGTGATGGGAACAGAGATTCCCATAATGATGCCTCAAGAGCAGGGAAAGGATAAAGGCAGAGATTAAAGAAACAAATGGTGGCATATTATGTGTTAACAGCTTCTGTGTGTCACGGAGGAAGAAAGAGACGGAGATGGGCTTCCAGGAGAACATTACCGTTGTGTTACTGTCCCTGGCGACGAGGCATATTTTATTATTCAATATCCCAGCGAGGCGAGTTACAATGAGCTCAGCGTAATGTATCATCCCCCCCCCCCCCCCCGATACATCTGAATAATGGCGCTTTAAATGAGTAAGACAAATAGCGGTGACCACTTTCTGCAATCTAGAACAGAACGTAAAATAACACATTAGGCCTGACTGGCGCAGTGCAAATTAAAAGACTCTACGTTACAGAGTAATAACCATTTCTCTCTCCACTCCAGACTTCATTAACCCAAAGCTAATCTCCCCACTCAAACTCCCTGATCTTCACATGCCACAGGGTGGGGTGGGGTGGGGGAGGCTTCAGTAAATACAGGGTGGTTCTGTGTTTGGAAACGGGCCACGGAGCAGAACATTGTCTACAAATCTGTCTTCTTCTTCTTGTTCGTCGTCATCGTCTTCTTCTTTTTCATCTAAGCAATCCCAACGAGGTCATAAATAAAATATGATGCCACAAGGGAAGTGCTGTAATCCATTATGGTAATGGCACGGCTCGTGATCTATGTCATTAACATGCAGTCTTTAACCCAAACAAATGTGCTCCTCCTCACCCTGTGCTGCAGCCATTTAGCACATCCAAATACACGCTCATGCTTCTTAACCTGGTAGTGCAGCGGTAGATTCCCTGCCTACCAACACGAGGGTTGCAGGTTCGAGGTCCCGTGTGTTACCCCCGGCTTGGTCGGGCGTCCATACAGGCACAATTTGGCGTGTCTGAGGGTGGGAAGCCGGATTAGGGGTTGTTTGTCATGTTCCTGGTCGCTGCTGCACTAGTGCCTCCTCAGACCAGTCTGGGCGCCTGTTCATGGTGGGAGGGAACTGGGGGGAATAGTGCGATCCTCCTACTACGCGCTACGTCCTGCCGGTGAGACTCCTTGCTGTGCTGCTCTGCAGGTGAAACGAAGCGGCTGGCAACTCCCACATGTATCGGAGGAAGCATGGTGCTAGTCTACGGCTCTCCCCAGATCGGCAGAGGGGGGTGAAGCAACGACCGGGACAGCAGGGGGGAATTGACCAAGTACAAAGAACACATTGAATATTTATGGGCAACATGTTACAGTATGATGAATCAATTAAATTGATGGTGAGGTATAGATCAAAGGGTGGATACATTTTCTATGGGCATGAAATAGGCCAAAATCTTTAGAGCCTATATAGTCTTGGATACTGCAGCGTATGAATATGAATTATGTTATATTCAACAAGGAATCAAGGCAAGGTCAAATAAACAGCCAAATAAAGCGCACGGGTTAGTAGCTATGTGCTAACAACACGCCCCCTCTCAGAGGCCCAGAGTGCAACAGGAAGTGTGTTTATGATTTCCCCTCCTGACATCCAGGCACTTTCAAAGCTGATGTGGACACAGCAGCGTCCATATGTGTGAATGACTGCAACATAAAGCTGGAGGGCACAGAGGCCTACTTTCCACCTCCTCTAAGTGTTAATATAACCTTTTCATCTGCTCTCTCCCAGTGGCTCTCCCTCCAATCACTCCCCCCCCCCCCCCTCCCCCCTCAGCGTCTGCACAAACTGCACCTCCACAACTTGTTCCATTTGTTATATTGAGCTCCATCTGGCCTCGGTCATTTGGCGTTTTTAATTTAGTTGTCTCGCCCGCGCTCTCTAATTTGTCTCGCATTTACAAATGGCGTCGGCCGTCCTGTTCCAAGCTGCCCCTCGTCAGCGGCGGCGGGCGGAGAGACACTTTCTTCCACGCCAGGCATCGGGGACAGCCGTAAATCTGTAACGGCGGCGGTTATTAATAGATGGCAACAGATGTTTACTGATTGTTGATCACCGGTCTTGTTGACCAGTGAAATCTGCTCGTGGACGGAATGGAATTTATAGCGGAGCAGAATGTGCACCTCGGCGAGGCAAAATGGAGAAATAGTGCCAGCAGACATTGCTCTCTCTCCCTGAGGTATACCAACATATGGTCAACTGCTGAGGATGACACGCACGAGTACATACCATAGTCTCTCTCCCTCTCTCTCTCTTGGACTAATTCTCAGTCCTATTTACTGCTTAATTTGCAGCGTATGAGTGAAAGGAAGCAACTGCTTGGCCACAGACACCCTCCTGACAAACACATAGCAGCAAAGTGACACCACACATCTCACCTGTCACTCATCGGGCTGCTGGCAGTTTGCTGATCCATCTCTCAGTAAGTAGGTGACATGTCACATGACTGACTCTCCCAATAGTTTTTTGCACACATCACTTTTTTTGCAGAAAAGTTCCCACACGACGAAAAAACCCACGATGATTAAATGTCGCCAAAGCGAGGAGGGCCATGCGTGAACGGCCAATAATGTTCGCCATATTTTCTACAACGTTGAACAACACATTCTTCCAATTTTCGCCTTCTTCGCAATGTCATCGCATTGTACCAGAACACTTTTCTAAACGTTTCCAAAAGAGCGTGGTGGACAAACTATAAGCATCATTTGTGGATGTCACATAATTATTCATGTTTTTTAGAGCCAATAATGAAGTATTATTTTTCCATTCAC
>NC_139647.1:281908-300532 GCF_964638095.1 Poromitra crassiceps | reverse complement strand
AGCGGTGCAGCTGCTTCTATAGGGACTATACGTGTTTGAGCAGGAGATGTGTGGACGAGATGTGGACCAGATTTAGCCTAGGCCCCTCCCCCCGGTTTGGACAAGGAAGTGAGAGTGGAGACAGAAGGCGCCGCGTTTCCAAGCTGGTGTGAAACACGCAATTGCACATGAATGCACACACACACACACACACACACACACACACACAGACACACACACACACACACACACACACAGACACACACGCACGCGCACGGGTCGGACATGCGTAAAACTGCACCGCTTACTTCAACACACTCCTGGGGGGCGTATCCAAAAACCAACAGCACCATCGTGCTCAGCGACCAGAAATAGGTCTAGTAGGATGTGTTTGGTGACGAAAACACCTTAGTAAATTTTCCCTCACAATGGGGACTCAGAATGGCGATATCTCCGGAACGCTGGGGCTAGGGTTAGGGTTGGGCCTCCTGGGGGGCGTATCCAAAAACCAACAGCACCATCGTGCTCAGCGACCAGAAATAGGCCTAGTAGGATGTGTTTTATTCTAAATCTTAGTCAATTTAGCCAACAGTAGCTCGATTCTAGCTATTTAGTGCTGCTGAGGGACCAATCAGCCACCGTCTACAACCAACAAACAGGAAGTCATCATCAAGCTCCTTCCAAATGACAGATATATGGGAGGAAGAGCCCTTTGCTAGCTGCTAGGTTCAAGGACACTCATACTACTCAAATGAATAATGCTCCTACAATAACACTGACCTATAACCATGGCCATTATGGCCTGAAATAAATAAAATAAAATAAAATAAAATAAAATAAAATAAAATAAAATAAAATAAAATAAAATACTACTACAACATCTGTGAATATAATAATAATAGTAACAATAATATTTGGTACTACTAGTAGCAGTATTGCTGTTATGGTAAGGTTGTTTACATGACAACGAGACAGTAGGCACATGTTCTTTCTCCCAACTATTTGCGGCCATGTAAAACACAGACATTTCCTCCATAAACAATACGATGATTTCAATTGTGGTGGGCATAAATCACTCTGTAAGAAAGTCATCTTTAGCATTGGGCAGACGATCATAACAACAACCCAGTGGAGCCGGTTTTGCTCTGCTATGCGCTTTAACATTGTCCAACTGCGTGTCAGGGGATGATTGAGAAGTATGTCTGATGGGAGAGGCGAGCGCGCCGCCCAGCCCACATCCGCTGAGCCAACGGAGAGGGATGCCATGCCACTGACGCCAAGGCAACTGACTGACTGGCAGGCATGGCTGCGGAGCGGACGGGACACGGAAGCAAGCAGCCACAAACAAGAGGCAGCCAATCACATCCAGGAATATGAATATGTATCTTGCATGTTCTGCCAATATGACCGGCGGCAACGATGAAAATCTGCAGAGCTTTTTCCAAAAATACACAACTGAAGTGAGCGATTCTAAGAAAGCCAGTGTTGGGTAAGTTACTTTCAAAATGTAATATATTACATATTACTAGTTACTTTCATTTGAAAGTAATAAGTTACTTTACAATATTACTGTCTGTGTAGAGTAACTCATTACTTACTACACTACTTTTGCATTACTTTCACCAAAATAACAGCAGTAGCAGAATGACATTGCCGCCGTGGAACCATCCCAATTTCCCCCTCCCCACAGTCTTGATGTCAGTGTACACCGTCCAAAATTCTAAATGTTATCATTTTCCTTTGTTATTGACATCTATAGTGGTTATTTGCATAAAAACACACAATTTGATTAGAAAATGATTGTACCTTTATTTAAATATGTGCTTTGATCAAACAAATGTAACTCAATTTGTAACTTGTGTTATTTGATAAAGTAACTGGTATAATATTACTGAAATCCTATTTGTAATAATAAGTTATATTACTGAGTTACTGCTAAAAGTAATATATTACATGTAATATGTTACTTTTGTAACAAGTTACCCACAACACTGTAGAAATCAGGGAATGTGGTTGCACTGGATGTATACCTGCATTTATCTGTCCTCTCCTAACTCACCGTGTAGCCAATAAAAGATGCATTAAGACCACACACGCTTTCCAGCGGCTCGACACAACAAAGGAATGATTCACTTATTAGGCAGAAAGAGACCCTGCTGCAACCCCCACATTTGTCTTCACTGATAGTTAGCAAGACCGTAATTATAAGGTGAGATGTTTGTATATGCATGTGTGATATCACGTGTGTATACGAGGGTGTGTGTGTGTGTGTGTGTGTGTGTGTGTGTGTGTGTGGTGTGTGTGTGTTCATCTTCTTAATGCTCTTACTGTGGTACTAGTTAAATTGGTCTGTCTAGCAAAAGGTTCTAATTACGGCTGTAGAGCCTAATTAGCATTTAGCATAACACCACAACAAACGCCCGCAGAATCACACTCATTCTGCAATAAACAGCCTGCGATGCTACGCCACCAAGCTGCTTTGCTAATACAATGAGAATTAATGGTAGCACACCACAATGGGCCAATCCGGCACTCCTGCTGAGTGTGTTAAATCATTTTTCACCGCTCCCAGATTGTTCCCATCAACAACTATTCCCAGGAACACTAATAAGCACATATCCTCATTAATATCATACCGCCTTAAATGATCTGCAATCTCAAAACATGCTTTAGCAAAATGATTAGGCCACTGACCCCACAGATATACCGATGCGGAGTGTTACCGCGGGGGATCTGGGTGCACCGGTGGGTATTGATGGTGACACAATCAAGATCTCTGAAAATTGTGGAGATGAGATTGACCAGGAGCACAGCATCCCGCTGAGGTACAGGTATTATCTGCTGCTCACAAGAAATGTACTCATCCAACATGGCAGCCACGGTAGACATCAATACCAAAAGTGTTGCTTCTGCAAAAAAATACTCTCTTCCCCACAAAAATCAATCAAATACAAACTCCCTGAACAATGATGAATATCCCGTATGGGATGCTATGAATAAAGATCAGTATTAAGCAAGAACTGCGAACCCTTCCTCCAATTTAACCCATGTTAACAGGCAACCCTGTCTAATGAAATGGTATGTTGTAAGGCAATAAATTCACACTAATAACCTGATGCACAGGGCCCATCTGTTCTGGAATGCCGGAGACAGTCGCACAGATGTGATCGGAAAACCAATGGGGAATAGAGATAACATTTGATACGGATGGCTGGCTAGATGTATGTGGATATGTAAGAAGATTTGGATGGATCGGTAGAAGAATGTTAGATATATTGATAGATGATAGTTATACGATGTAACCATCTCCATTTAGTTCTTCAGCACATGGCGTTTATTGCAGCCGACTGATATATTATTTACTTTCTTTGACATCTGGAGTTAATGTTCCTTATCTCGGTAACAAAAACAATTTAGAAAGGCAACTTCCACAAGTCAAACTCTGCCATTTCCCAGGCTCCTCTCTGCTATCTGTCTCCATTGAAATATTCTCTATTTATTTTGGAAAACTTAAACAACTCCTGTTATGTGGGCCTAGAGGGCTGGCATAAGCCAGAGTAGCAGATTCATCATTATAATACTTAGCACTGAGGGAGGAAAAACATGCAGCGCTGCACTATATCGCTAGCATGATTTAGGCCCAACGGAGGCCACAGGAACTCCAGCTGTCAGACTCTCAAGTCAATTCAGTTCCTGTAAATAAATTGGAGTGTCCATTGCGCTTGCAGGGAGAGACTATCTGCTTGTGTATAAAGCGAAAGGGAGGATCTCAGACTGCAGTTGTGTTCTGCTGTATTAGTGAGGCTGTAGAGCAGGATAAACACACAACACATGGCTGTCTCTCTGCACAAGATCACAATGAGGAGAAAATGTGTAAAGAGAAACGGCAACAGATTTATAAGTAGACAGGGAGAACAAAAAGCTGTCAGGCTGCAGATTTATTTAGTCCTCTTCTAACGCGCTTTCTTGTCACCATCTAACTCGGTGGTTTCCAACCTTTTTTAGTTTAATATATACAGACATACAAGTAAATCCATACAAAATATATTTTTCACTGAACTGCCAGTGTGTGTGGGGCTGGCGTATTTTTTCCTTTTATCACCGCGCTCCCCTAAACCTGAATGTGGAGCGACAGTAACTGGACGTTTTTTGAGCCATTTATCCATGTTTGCTAGCTAGTTGGTTTGCACGCAGTACTGCAGCGTAGCAGTGTAACAGTTGACACCTGACAGTTGCGGCACACGCATACTGTACCATTTTAGCAATAGAGACGCTGCATGAAATAGGCCACGCCCATCACGGGGGAAAGCTCTCCATTCACTTCCAAACACCAGTGTCATTTTCCTTGAATTAAACAGCTAAAAGCTGTTGTGTGGTGGGCTGCGCAGACAACAAATGTAATCTCCAATTAAAGTTATTTTGTGCTCCTGAGCAAAACAAGGAAGCCATTGAGCATTGTCGAGAAGAAAAATGTGGATCTAGCTGTCAAGGAAGTAAGTTGGAGTGTTCATCTTCTGTATATATGATCTTTGTGTGCAACACGTGACCATGCACGTGACATAGGAGAACGCCAGGAGTGGGGGGGGGAGTTTTTGTTTTCCCCCGTTTTGGGCGTGGTTTCTGAATGATGACGCGCTCCGCAGTGTCTCTATTGGCTTATGAACTTACTTGGATTTTTTTTTTTTTATAAATTGTAATGCCCAATCTTTCCACGCAAGCTGCTCAAGTACACCTGGTTGGGAATCACTGTTCTAACTGACTTAGTTACATCATAACTGACATACGGAGAACTGCTTTGTTTCCAACAAAAAGTGCCAGCCCTAATGTCCATACTGCACTGTGTTATGATGGGAAGGTCCATAATGTCCATACTGCACTGTGTTATGATGGGAAGGTCTCAGATGCAGTGTTGTCATAGCGGAGGTGCCTCACTGGTTAACCGCCAATATTGGCATTGTGGGGACACGTGTACGAGGGGGAGCACTGATGTAGACAGTATTCAAATTGCTACCATGGCAATAAAGGCTTGGTTTTATGATTCATCATGTGCGGGAAGTCCAAGGGCTCGCACATAAAAGGCAGCTCGGCTCGGAGAGGCCGTGTGTGTGTGGACAGACACGCACACTGCAATCTACACACGCGTGGCTCAATCACCGAGCACAAGGTCACCGGTGCACTGATCCACCGCAGTCACAAGCAATATTAAGAGCAAACGGGAGGGTTATTCCAAAGTGATACACTTTGATTTGGGTTAAGCAGTGGAATTGTCACGGTGGTGCCATGTTGACACGGCTGCTGTTTCGCTTCTCAACGCCGGTTATATCACATATGGCCACTAGGGGGTCTAAGCACTATCAAAGTCAGTGTCACTATAATGAAAGTTAAACTTTGACTGTGAGTGCAGTCTGGCTATAGCCCTTCTTTCGTTTCACATTGGATTGTAGCCTATTGAACACCTGTCCTTTTTTTGTCCACAAAACTTGCCCTTTTTGTGAGTACCAATTGGGCTTGACCCGCTACTGTCATGGCTATCCAGCAACCAGCATACATCCCAAATAATTCAACCCAACCCAAACCCCGAGAACTTTCTCAATTTCAACCTGATGCCAAACAGTTTGGTTTCTTCCCCCCCAATGAAAACCTTATCTGACTGATATTTAATAGATCTGCACTAAGTAAACTTTGAACTTTAATTGAATCTTTATGAGATTATAATGTCAGGTTGTCGGCATATAAAGCGATCGCAAGAACAAGCAGAACAAGCAGCAACCTTCAGATCATACAAGAGAGAAAAGAATGGAGCCAAGACACTCCTTGTTGGACTGTGCAGGCTGAGACAGAGGTTCTTAATATCCACAACATGTGTCCTATCCTGTATCCTTGAAATCAGATCTGATGAAACTCACTGCAGTGCAGTATTGTTAAAATCAATAGCTTTTCATTGAGACAGCAAAAACACTATGATTGACTGATATGTCTTCACAAAAGTATGAGCAAACAGACATCTGCCATGTAAAATATCTCTTAATGTTGTCAGGTCTCTTAAATCTAAGTGCTATCTGTTTTCATGCACCCTAGATAATGGCTCTGGCTCGGTGCATCTACACTGTATATACAGACTTCCACTCAGGTGTGTATTTTATATACCTTGAACTTATCTGTCTGTAGTAGCAGTCTGTTTGCATACAGTGGGGTAACCAACACGATGTTCTTTATCAGCCACACACTTAGTTGTAAATCAGGGGGATATGGTCTGACAAACAATCCAATATATCCAAGGTTAAGAAAATAACGGATCATAAATCACGCCGGTGTCAGCTTCCATTTTTTACGACAACATTAAGCGGCAATAATGACATCAGGAGCCACATTTACTGTTAAAAGGACAGTCCACACTATTAGCTGGAGGGAACATCTCAGCCCTCAAAGCGTGCGATAACACAATGGTGAATTAGATTCCCCTGCAGGGCGCCGGGACAATTTACATACTACAAGGTAGCGATATAAGGAGCACTTGAGCTTTACATGTGTGGGAGCTACATTCAGTATATTGGCATAAAAATGTCAGATTTCAAACAGAGGAAATAAGGGAATAATCAAGCCTCTGGTTCATCCATCTCATCGTAATTATTTACAGTGTAATCTATGCACGTATGTTCTCTTTTATTTTCTCATGAAACAAATAGCCAGTAAAGCATCCATGTGCTCTGCTCAGGTCCTTTGGAAAAACAGACGAAAAAAAGGGGGCCGATTTGAAAAATGCACGGCTGCGAGCCAGCCTGCTTCTCAACGCGGGCCGACACGGGCATTTATAACCTTAAAAATCACTTCTGGGTACCAGGTATCCAATTATTCCTTACCCAGGAAGCAGTGCTAAATGGAGCAGCGGCGGCGGCCATGATTTACTCGCAACCTCTCCTTTTATTAAAACACTTTGTCTTATTGTTTTATTGATTTACAATCCGTCCCACTTTTTTGGCATCTGAAAACAATCAAGGCACGGCGAGGCAGAATGTTTGGACATTAATCGTTAAAAGACAGTGTTTTATTCCTGGCCTGGGGTTTGGCTGCACCAGATGCTGTGCATTCTGCTAAGAGGCAGTGATTTACGAGCCGGCAGCCATAACCATGAGGCGTGCTCATTAACATATCGACAGGCTCCAAGATGGATCATCAGCATTGATTATTTTATGGCCTGTTGATGCCCATTTGTTAAAAGAGAGAGAGACAGAGACAGAGAGAGAGAGAGAGAGAGTGCAGGAGAGATGGGGCCGGCTTTAGAAGGCGTGAGGATTTCTCCCTTGTATCCTTGCAGCACACGGGAGAAAAAGACAAAACCCCGACTCCTCCAATCAGCACAGCCATCACTCTACTGTCAAGAGGGGGAAAATCAATGATTGACAGCTTTGAAGCAGTCCTCAGCACTTGGCAGATCCATACAGAAGAGAGGTGCTGCTCAGAGAGGAGGCGGGGCCACGCCATGTCTGTCTTTACAGATGCTGGAAGACATTACTTCACAGGCAGAATTACAATATCAATCAGTCAATGCCACACACACACACACACACACACACACACACACACACACACACACACACACACACACACACACACACACACACACACTCTCTATTCAAACACCAGAGAGAAAGCATACGTGTCATTATTTGTGTTCTCCAATATATTATTGGGTGATACAAAGTCTTGCTTTGCCAGTAAAACCCTTCTCTCAATCAAGGTGGTGAAATAATAGTTAGTTATGTAAGCCCACAAACCCATTGTTTACAGGATCATACAATAACTTTCCACATTAAAATGAATTAAATCGATTGTGTGATTTGAACCAAACAAGGATTACTCTCCCTAAAAATTGGGATGGGCATTTTAAATATATTTCAGAAATGAAAAAATAGCATGTTTGGAGTCAAATCAGGTCAAACTACAATACAGTACAAGGTACTGTTTGGAAAGGACACAAAGTGTGTTGAAACATGTGTTGTTCCTCCAGCAGCATTGGATTGGATGTTGGTTGGGTGGAACGCATGGCTCATCAAGGGGGACTCACTTACCCCCCACATTTCTGCCAATTTAAAATTTAAAAAAGAGAAAGGCAGCAGATTCCACCCGCTAGTTTGTTCCAATGCAAATTGACTGCGGAAAAAGGCAGAAGAGCGTCTCCTCTTGTCTTCGACCGAAAATATTTACCAGAAACGGCGCCATGACAGTTTCCCCGCATCGAGAAAAACATTATATTAGAGCTACGATATCGTTCATCTGCTCCTTTCAAAAGTACAAACGGACAGCTCTGCTTAATCCTCGCTAAAACTGCTCTATTGGAGTGAATAGAGATGTTGCAACTCTTCTATTATATGGCTCTGGCGTCAGCTAATGATCACATGATTTATTTATTTCTCACATGAGTGGCTAAGGGGGGGGTTCACCGTGACGTAACGGTGAACCTTTTGGAGGCAATATTCAGGGCCCAAAAACAGCAAGTTTAAACCCATAGAGGGCACTCTCGCTGCCTGAAAATGATAGTGTGTAGAATTCTAACAGTTTAGTCTCTCAAAATGTGGAGATTTTGACCAGAATCCTTCACACACCACCTCAAAAGCAATATTGGTTAAAAGCTGAAAAGAATGTGTTTTAGGGGTTAGTTACCCTTGAAGGAAAACTGCTCTGAAGCTTTAGCACAAAGAGTGCTCATCTCCGTGTGGCTTCTCCATTGTTCACGCCAGCTTCCAGGGTCTCATCTGCAGCTTCTTTTTTAAAGTCCATGTCATACAAATGAGTTTCCACCACTGATCAAAATCATTAGCCCTAATTTTATATAAAAAAAAGGACTGTTAACCAGTGTATTTTAGGCAGGGCTTTTTATTTTAATAACGTTAATAAATAATTTGAACTTTTCTGTTAATTATTGTAAGTTATGAATACGGTAGATTAAAAACTATCCAAATGCCAAAAGTATTTTTCAACTTTTGGGTAATTGAGGAATCGGCTACTCGTATCAATCCCTTAAAGGAATATTATGTGATTGATCAGAATTTGTAAAGGGGGGATACAGTCAATGAGGTAAAAGCACTTGCCGACCAACGTGGCAGCGGTACATCCGACTTGGTCAGACCTTCCTGCAGACACAATTGGCCGTGTCTGCGGGTGGGAAGCCGGTGGGGTATGTGTCCTGGTCACTGCACTAGCGTCTCCTCTGGTCGGCCGGGGTGCCTGTTCGGGAGGGGGAAGAGAAACTTGGGGGAATAGCGTGATCCTCCCACGTGCTACGTCCTGACGGTGAAACCCCTCGCTGTCAGGTGAAAAGAAGTGGCTGGCGACTGCAGATGCATCAGAGGAAGCATGTGCTAGTCTACAACTCTCCCCAGATCAGCAGAGGGGGTGGAGCAATGTCCGGGACAGCAGGGGGAATTGGCCAAGTTACAATTGGGTGGGATTTTTTTTTATTTTGCTCCGTTCGATTATAACTCTGAGGTATGAAATTCCCACATCCTACTAGGAACCAGGTCATTTGATGATGTAATTTCAACATGGCCACCCACACATCATATACAGTGAGTAAAATAAGATTGTATGAATGTTAAACACTTTTTTACACCTTATTTTTTATTTTCAACTTACTATGCTTTAAGTAGTAGTTGGTTAAACCCAATACAATTAAATGTTAATGTTGTTACTGCATTCGCTTTTAGCTGTTTACTGATGCACGGTTTTCCGACGCGTATCTCGAACGCACGTAGGTCAGAGACGATGTGTTTCCCACTTCCGACTTCCCACCTCCAGCAGGGACCTCACCCCTCTCTGCCCCTGCTGTCATTAATATCATAGAGTTGCCATGGTGACAGGTGCTAATTGATGGGCCCATCATTCATTACTGAGTGACAGCCATGACTGGCAGTCTTCTGGACAACTGTCACAGGACAGGGGCCTCAAAGCAGCTGGAACCACACACACATACACACACACTGAAACAAACAAACATGGGAACACACCCATGGGAACTCAAACACGCACAGACATGCCCATAAACACAAAACCTCTCACACAAACTAGGGCTGGGCGATTATGGACACAATCGCATATTATCACATAATTCTTTAACAAATACCACAATATCGATATTGCGACAATATTGTGCACAATATATCACAAAATATCAATGAGATTTCTGATAAATAGTTATCAGTAATGCGGATATAATGATTAAGTGGGTAAAAAGGTAAATAATAGAACAGCTAGAACAGTCTGGTAAGTTCAGAAAATGATGTTGTAATTCAGCCTTTAAAACCAGGAAAAAATAAAACATACTGTATCACCATATGCAAAATCTAAGACTATATCTAGTCTTATATCATGATATTGTATCGATACATATATCGATACAGTAACCAGCCCTAATACAAACACAGCTACAGTACACACACACATACTGCCCACACAGACAAGCATGCGTGATTGCGCGCGCGCACACACACACACACACACACACACACACACACACACAAACGCAGCACACTCACTCACTCACTCAATCAGCCTCAATGACATGCGACTGACACGTATTGACCAGCTAATCTATGCCCAGGCTGCGCTGGCTTTTCCTCCCCCCTTATCCTTCCTCGACATCACAAACTCTCTCCGGTACCAAGCAGCTCTACACAAGAGCTGAACACAAGCGATCACACCTGACTATGCCGACGGGCCTGCTGTGTTTCCCAGCCATGGAAGCGACATGCAAACTGGGCCAGCAATCTGCCTTTGGGTTCTCCGGGTCTTCCCCTGCTTCAATAAATGAAAAGGTGTGAGGAGAGAGAGAGAGTCAGTCAATGAAGTCACTAAGGGCCTGGCCCTTCACGTGTCCTTGGAGGACAGGATGAGTGAGCGGAGTGGTTGTGTCACTGGTGTGTTGACGTGTGTGCGTGTGTGTGTGCGTGTATGTGTGTGTGTGTGTGTGTGTGACAGGGGGGCTTGCCCTGCCTCTTGTACTGTAAAGCCGGGGGCTGTAAATTGCTTCCGTCACCGGGGCCTGAGTAATGAGTGTGATTCTAATCGTAGTTCCTGGGGCCAGCAGCATTAGTCTTAATCTGAGCAGGGCCCTCCAACACCACTGACAAGCAATGCAAAGCAGGTAGGCCATAATGAGGACACACACACACATACACATACACATACACATACACATACACATGCACACACACACACACACACACACACACACACACACACACACACAGAGTAGTACAGGTTACCCCACCCAAGATGCAGAGGAAGGCTTTTGTAATAAGAACAGTGTTACTAGAACCTCTCTCCCGTCTCTCTCCTCCAGGCCTGGTTAGGCGTGCAGGAGGCTGTGAAAGATGGCTGAAACCTCCTACACACTGCTAGTACCACACTCTGCTGCTGCCTAGCTCTAAAAAGGGTTTGTTTGGGGGTATACACACAGTACATCATGGATAAAAAAAGTACATTCAAATCTTTAACTCAAAAGTTATTCAGTCGGGTACCATGGCCTCTACTGAGAGGATTAGAGAGGCATGGCAGGAAGAACTTGGTACTGAATTATCTGACATTATATGGGAAAATAGCCTGTCGGTTGTACAACTCTGCTCAGTTAATAGCAGACATCAGCTGATTCAATTTAAAGTTGCTCACCGTCTCCACTACTCTAAGCAGAACTCGTCATCTTCGGCTGCTCAGAGTCTTCTCTGAACTTTCCTACAGCTGTGCAACAGTCTCTGACACTGGGGACAACTGTTGCCAAAAAACAAATTCTGAAGGAATGGAAATCTCCCTCTCCACCCTCTTTCCAATTGTGGTTGATGGACATGACCTCTGTTATACGCATGGAGAGACTTAGGTTCCTGAGAACCAATGCACTTAGAAAGTTTGTGACTATCTGGGACCCGTTTTTGGTCTACCTCAACGAGGCTAGGGGTGACTCGGGGTGACTCGCCCGGATGGCTTCCCATAGACCCCTTGAGTGAGATCCCAGGTATATCGTTTACAAGAACATAAGCACCTTAGGTGGCTGGCGGCACCACTTTGTAATGTTGATTATATTGTTTTGTTTTTCCTTTATTTCCCCTGTGTCTGAGCCTGTTTGTCTGTTTTGTCTTGTTTGTGTTCTATAAAAATTTTAAATATGAAAAAAAAAAAAAAAAAAAAGTTATTCAGTCGTCAAAACTGCAATACAAATATTGAACAGTAGGGGTGTGTAACGGTTCACAAAATTCACGGTTCGGGTTCGATACGACACAGTGGTGTCACAGTTCGGGTATGTTTTCGATACAGTAAAAAAAAGTTGAAATTTAAAAATGTTAATTAATTTTACTTGTAGAAGACTTGCCTGTTCAGCAGTGAAAGATTTGTCCGGTTTGCAATGCGTATTGAACCTAAAGCCTCGTACCTAAACACTTCAATATGAATACACGTACGTATTGTTGTACCCCTATTGAACAGCTATACAGCTAAAAAAGCTAAATTATATATAATATATATACATATATTATATATGTGGTATTTTGAAATAAAAAAGGGTAATTTGTCCGAGCTATTTGATTTGATGTGTTCTCAGAACCAGTATAGGACAGGTAAATCAAGTCATAACAGTAAAACCATAGTATGCGTTCTTGTGTTTTTATGCTTAGGGCGCATATAGGAGTGTATTTCCTGTATAGTGTGTGCAGTAAATGCCTCTAGCATGCGCGTGCTGCTGTCACAGTTGTTCATATGCACAGGGACCAAACAGGTAGCGAGTGTGAGAGTCCTCTGGCACTGGGCTAGTGGAGGGCTAAATTGCTGTGGGGCTGTGAGTGGCTGCATAGCCGAGCAGGTCATTCCTCTCTGTCTCTCTGTGTTTGCCTGTGTTAAACTCCTCCCCCCCCCTCCTCTGCCCCCCTCTGCACCCATCCATCCTCTCATCCAGTCGCCCGCTCTGTCCATCCATCAATCCAGGCACTTTGTCAGAGCCCACTCCATCCTGCCTGCTGCAATCACAAAGGAGGGAGAGAGAGAGGGAGAGGGAGGGAGAGGGAGAGAGAGAGAGAGGGAGAGAGAGAGAGAGAGAGGGAGAGAGAGAGGGGGAGGGAGAGGGAGAGAGAGGGAGGGAGAGGGAGAGAGAGGGAGGGAGATGGATGGAGAGAGAGAGGGAGGGAGAGAGAGAGAGAGGGAGAGAGGGAGGGAGAGAGAGGGAGGGAGAGGGAAGGAGGGAGAGAGAGAGAGAGAGGGAGAGAGAGAGGGAGGGAGGGAGAAAGAGAGGGAGAGAGAGAGAGGGAGAGAGAGAGAGAGAGAGGGAGGGAGGGAGAGAGAGGGAGAGGGAGGGAAAGTGAGGGAGGGAGAGAGAGAGAGGGGGAGAGAGAGAGGGAGAGAGAGAGGGATGAGAGAGAGAGAGAGAGAGAGAGGGAGAGAGAGAGACAGGCAGGCAGAGGAGACAAGAGGAGATGGGTGGGGGCAGCTCTGCCTCCCCCACCGGCCCCCGCCTCGAAGGCCCGTCACTGGGGAGCGTTTCACCTCCGATCTGCATGGGCCCTGATCTGCTGACAGAGGCCCTGACGCGCGTCGCCTCCTATTGCACAGGCAAGCAGAAACACTAATGTCAGCCACACACACCCTGCCCTACCTTAGAGCACTCACCTCAGCTCAGACAGCCAAGACAGGCAGACCAGACACATATCAAAGAGGGAGCTGAACGGAGGAGATGGGAGAGGGAAGGGAGGAGGAGGAGAGGAGAGGGAAGGGAGGAGGAGGGGAGGGGAGAGGGAAGGAAGGAGAGGAGAGGGAAGGGAGGAGGAGAGGAGAGGGAAGGGAGGAGGAGAGGAGGGGAGAGGGAAGGGAGGAGAGGGAAGGGAGGAGAGGAGAGGGAAGGGAGGAGGAGAGGAGAGGAGGAGAGGAGGGGAGAGGGAAGGGAGGAGGAGAGGAGGGGAGAGGGAAGGTGAAGAGGATCAACAGAAAACCCAACAGCAAAGGTGGGGAAACAAGGCAGATAGAAGGACAAGCTGTCACAACTGAAAGTGATACAACACTGAGAGCAGAGTTGGGGGGAGGGGGTAGAGGTTGGAAGGGAGCAGGACTGCAACTAACGATTATTTTCATTGTCGATCAATTTGTTGATTATTTTCTTGATTAATCGTCGGTTGTTCGTTGGTCTATAAAATGTCAGAAAATGCTGAAAAATGATTCAGTGTTTCCCAAAGCCCAAGATGACGTCCTCAAATGTCTTGTTTTGTCCACAACCCAAAGACAATCAGTTTACTGTCATAGAGGAGTAAAGAAACCAGACCGATATTCATATTTAAGAAGCTGGAATCAGATCATTTTGACTTTTTGTTTTCCTAAAAAACAATTACTCAAAGCAATGAATCAATTATGAAAATAGTTGGTGATGGATTTTACTTGTTGACATGTGGTCGATGAATCGTTGCAGCTCTGGAAACTAAATGTTTCTGCAGCAGTGCGGTGAGGCAGCGGGCGGCTCAGCGTGTCTTTTCCTCCCCAGCACATCGATAGAAATCACAGGGAGAAAATGTCTGCTTCATTAAGGCTTGATCAGCTGATCAGCTGGGTGTCAGTGGTGCTTTAGAGTGCTGGAGCCTCACTGACCTCACCACTCAGTCCAACACAGCTCATTTACACTCCCTCACCACCAGGGCGGGTAGAAAAGCTGAATAGAAGAGGAAATAATAGACTACTAAGGACAAAGATATTCTACAGAGAGAGTGGATCACACGATGTTAGGTTCCTTGTACATAGTAGTTCTCAATTATTGGCCTCAAACACACAACAAACACCATCTCACAAGTCTGTTAAGAAACGCTACAGGATGTGTCCTCTCCTCTCGCAGTAATCCAGCTAATATCTTCTCCTCCACACACACATATAATTTGGGATTCAACTCATACAGCCAAGTCTATATGTGTGGCTCTAATTCATACAAACATCTAGTCCTAATTTTGGCAAGCAGGTTGTTATGCTTCATGAAAGCAGCAGCATCGTGGCCCCTAAGCAGAAGGAGCAGTGTGAGAAGTGATCAACCTTGAGTCTGTGTGTCTGTGTGTTTGTGTGTGTGTGTGTGTGTGTGTGTGTGAGTCTGTGTGTGTGTGTGTGTGTGTGTGTGTGTGTGTGAGAGTCTGTGTGTGTGTGTGTGTGTGTGTGTGTGTGTGTGTGTGTGTGTGTGTGTGTGTGTGTGTGTGTGTGTGTGGTGTGTGTGTGTGTGTGTGTGTGTGTGTGTGTGTGTGTGTGTGTGTGTGTGTGTGCCTTCAAAGGCAGAGGCTGGCACAGCTGATGAAGCTGGAACGGCTGATCAAACGCCAATTACAACGCAAGTGCCTGCTGAGATTAGTGGAAAAACGTAGCGACAGACAGAGGGATATTTTAAAAGTACGTTTTGCATTGGATGTATCTGCTAAAATGAATAATGGAGCAAAAGAAAAGGTCAGAGAGTGCTGTATTTGCTTGGAGGATTTAACCTCGTGATTTCATATAGCCTATATGACCAAAAAAACAAAAAACAAAAAACATTTTCTTTGAGAGGTTTTACAGCAAAAGAGAGTAGCTTCTTTCAGTGTTTAAACATTCTGCTGATTTTAGCCTCAATGCATTTGGCTCCTCACAGTGCTCACATGAAAACAGAGCAAGCAAGCCTCTCTCTCTCTCTCTCTCTCTCTCTCTCTCTCTCTCTCTCTCTCTCTATTCAATTCAAAGGGCTTTATTGGCATGATAAGGTGCATCTTACATTGCCAAAGCATACATATCAAGCAGCATAAGCAAAAACGAGACATTTTGTTACTCATTAATTATAGGTCACAAATCTGAAGATATTCAAAAAGGGAAGGGGGAAGTTTACATAGGGTGTGAAAAGCTATTGTTGACAAAACTATTCGGGATAACAGGGACTAAGTCATGGGCGACTAGACCGGGTGGTAGTGCAAATAGTGAGCATTTACAGGGTATTAACTCATTGAGTGCCAGCCACTTTTGGAGAACGGACGCTCCCAGTGCCAGAGTTTCAGAGCGTTTTCAGTGATTTCTCGAGGCCCACAGAATATTGTGTGATATTACTATGTAAACACCGAACACGCACAAAGAACGATGAGACTCTCTTCTATCATCTGCAAAAAAGAGCCGGAGAAGATAGGCTGTTTTGAGCAAAAAGACACTTTTCAAATTAGAAGCCGAGTTATTCCGCCTTTTGTGAAATGCAGCATTTCAAGCACATTCACTGAGTCTGAAGATAATATTTTCTGATGTAGTGACGTGGTGTAGTTGTGTGGTGCCTGCGTGCCCCACCCCCCTCTCCCCCCCTCAGCTGCAAACTCCTCCCCACACTAACACACAGCCTAACACGCACCCAGTCTATTTTCGGAGCGCTCCGTTTTTTTGCGCCGGCTCCCAGCGCGACACGGAAATGCCAAACCGGACTGCAGGGAAAGGTTTGGCCCTTCGGCGTCGGGTGCTGCCTTTCTGGCGGCTAATCGTGTGAAGAAACTATGCAGACAGACAGACAGAGGCAGAGGGGCTCAGTTGTGTGCGCGGATTGACTGCTGTTCGCAGCCAACATCAGCTGCAGTCAGAGCCATCTATTTGGCTCTGGCTGCAGCATGAGCGGTTTCTCTTTGATCACGGGGGTTTTTCCTGCTGTTTTCCGGACCTTCCTCTAATCTGGAGAGCACTGTCGCCACCTAATGGGTCGGTAAAATAGGTTATACACATTCAACATGCCCCAAAATTTTACAGGAGATATATTAGGCTTTGATCCACGTCCCACCGTCAAAAAACGCAATTGATGACAATCGTCGTCATTGGCACTCTACGTTACTAAAGCAATTGACGACGATTGTCGTCATTGGCACTCAATGAGTTAACACAGGTTCGCAGACTATGTAAATAACAATTGTTATTTTGAAATCTTCAGAGAGTAGAAATAAAACCAAAACCAAAAGAAACAACAACAGCAACAACGAGGGAAATAAAAGTAAAATACGATAAAATAAAATATTAAATCAAAGGAATAAAAGGCAGTGAAAGCAATAAAATAAAAACAATCACTAAACTCTCTCTCTCTCTTTGCTAAACACAAACATCCAAATACACATACAGAGTGGAGAAACAAGACCAGGTCAAAACCTCCTACATGGCTGGTGTGATGTGCTAACGCTAACGCTGTGATGTGCTAACGCTATGTCCATTGAATAGAGGATTGTGGAGCTTCGTCGCAACCCGCCCGTTACCGTTGTTTCCAATCCGACCAGTCCTGCTAACATTACAGTAGCAGCTAACGGCCGGGACACTTGCTGCGGCTGGCACGCCCGCGGCATCCACACAGGCAGCGTGGCTGGTGCGTGCAGCTGCTGCGCTGCTGCCTGTCTGCCAACTATCTTCCTATAGAGTTTACCTTTTATTAAATTTGCTATAAACAATACAATGATGATCTTAACTGAAGATCGCTTGGGCTCACTTCAGAATCGAGGCAGTATGATTTGTGTGTGTGTGTGTGTGTGTCTGTGTGTGTGTGGTGGGGAGGGGAGGAACGAAGCCACGTTGTAGCCTATGTGGTTTTCAGAGGGCAGGAGAACTGCAGCTGTGAGCTCAGCTCATCCTCTCGTCTCAAATCAAAACGAGCCTTGATTGGCTGTGGCTGCCCCTGTAAAATATCATTTTAATATCTTTTTGTGTCTATTTGTGTAGAGACACGCTAGAGACACGCGCGCGGTAAAAGGAAAAAATAGGCTTCGCTTCTATTCTCTAGATGACGCGCGTCTCACGCTCGCAAGACACGCGCTTGAGACACGCGTCTGATGCCGGTGGTGTGGCTGCTGTAACCTGTTAACATGGGCGCCGAAATGAAAACGCCACGCAGACGCCACGCAGACGCACAGCACACGCAAGATGTGTGTCCCGGCCGTAACGTGATCTGCAGCTAACAGTTAGCAGCTAGCGATCTGTAGACAAAGATGCTCTATTACACACTAAACCGTGTCTGCTAACAGCTATGACTCGCAGCTCGCGGCTTCTCATTTCTAAATACCGTCTGTGCTGTAGCCGTAGCTTGATAGATCCATGGCTGTAAGCAAACAAGCTTACGCCACACCGTGTATCACGTGCCACGGACAGACCAGTGGTGTAACTTCATCACTCACTCACTCACTCACTCACTCACTCAGTCACAATATTGCTGAGTGGTCCTGTATCTTAATCTAACGTCATAGCCAAATACTGTAGTGTCTTTCAGAGGACACGGGGAGCAAAACAATAAAGAACAACAACAGCAACAAACAGTTGTAGTGAGAATTTAAGACAGTTAGCCTCCGGCCTGTAGAGGGCGCTACAGCAGCTGGTGTAAGGTTGAGTTCCCATGTTACATGTCACGCCCACTGGTTGTATAAAGACTTGAGAAAGCCCTCCACTGAGAAGGAGACTGAGCAAGCAACCCTGTTGGGTAACTGCCTCAATTTGTTCTCTGAAATAAATATACCATGTAACCTTTATAACTTTGCATTAAGTGTTGATTTGCTAGCTAGTCTCACAACACAGCAGAACACTAAAGTTGATCTCATCTCATCTCAGAACCATCGGACACCCAGCTGTGTGCCGTCGTCCCTGCAACCTGCTGAACATGATCATTCTCATTCAGCCCAG
>NC_139647.1:271908-279408 GCF_964638095.1 Poromitra crassiceps | reverse complement strand
TTTGGAAACCCTCATTAGTGTTTTGCTTGCACCTGTGTTTGCCCTGCCTTTTCGACACAAAATGGCCCCCGTGAAAAGGGTCTATTCATTGTCTTCTTCTTCGAGGCCTGCCTCTCTAGCCTTTTAAACACAGGCCTTCCCTCTTAAACAACACACAATTTACTTAGTGCTGCTGTCCCTCCATAAACACCACAACAACACATGAAACAGCAGCAGGGCGGCGCTATAAATCACATACGTCACTTTCACCGTGCACACACCGACCCACCCACCCACACACCCAGAGCATTTCATGGGCCCCTACACTCTCCTGATGTGTGTGTGCGCGCACGTGCACGTGTGTGTGTGTGACGCGTGCATGTGTGTGTGACTCCACGAAGGAAATAGGGGCCTCTGATTAAAGAGTGCACTGTCATAAAGGTTACTGAATTGCAAATGGTTCTCTCCATCTTCTGTGCAATGGAGGTTGGTGGAGGGAGAGAGAGAGAGAGAGAGAGAGAAGGAGAGAGAGAGGTGCGGCGGCCATGATGGGAGTATAAACAGGGAGTCTCAGTCTCAGACTGAGTCCCAGTGGCTTCACAGCAGTCACAGGAGACATTAATCACTGGATCACCAAGCCATGCTTAATTGCGAGTTGTATATCATGTAGCGTAGCGTGGCTAAAGGGGGAAGGAAACTCATTACTTCAGTGTGCTGCCTGGTTGCAGGGCTGGGTGCGCCTCGTCTGGACTACACCACCTCTCTCTCTCTGTCACACTACACCTGGGACCCGGCTCAACGTGACAAGGAAAAATGGAGTACGCAGTCACCTCCTAATTAATATAGCTATGCCACTATTGTTGTACCGCGCTCAGCACATTCACCGCTGGCGCCGATCGTAAAACGGACGCAGCCAATCGCACGACGCGGGCGCACGGGCATCAGCTGGGGTCTGATGATGAGGGTGTGTGATTGACATGGCAGGAATCATTCTATCATCCACCTACGCGCAGTACTTCGTATCGCCCACGGGGACACATGGAGAGCCGTTAAAAAGTCAGACCTCTGGCATATAAGCGGTAGTGTTTGCACCGTCGGTAGCTGAAGGCCGGAGTCAAGGTCACAAAAAGGCTTCGGAAGGAAGCTTTTTCTGGCTGAGAGAAAAATGGAAGCAACTCCCAGTCGGTCTCTTTTATTTAGATTTGTGCTAGTGCTACTGTAGGCAATATGCTAATGAGGAGGAGTTGATAAACGACTGGTAATATTTCCCAGACATTTTGCTTTTCCCTCACAAGTTTGCCAATCTGATGTAGCTGGAAGATAATAAGGCACACTCCGTCATTATATCAATTTCTGTTACCCAGATATTTCAGAGTGCGTTACCGACGATGAGCAAAGAAGCAAAACCAACCAAGGGCAGAGCCTGGCACCATTGATCAAACACTGTCATTTAAGCACTGCTAATCCCAGACACACAGGGGACACACACACGCACGCACGCACACACACACACACACACACACACACACACAACGCACGCACACACACACGCACACACACACACACAACACACACAGGCTCTCACACACGCGCACACACACAGCATGGACAAATGTGTGCATGTACGCCCATGCATGCATGAATGCCAACAAATACATGCATGTGTGCACATGGTACACAGAGAGGAAGACACAGGCAGAGAAAGTCAACGTAATGCTGTGTGATTACAGACGATGATGCTGCTCATGTAGGGTTGAGTAAAGACGTTTCAATATTTCCCCTGGAAATACATCATTAGTTTACATGTTTTCTTAGCCAGCAAAAATACACAGTGTCTCATTTGAATGACTTTCAATCCTATTGAGTCTGTTCAGATCGAGCTAATAGTCCATAAATAGGCTATTATTCAAGAGTGCTGCCACAGCGTTGGGCTCATACATGACACATTTGTCTTGTTTGCTGTCTGTTCTGCAGCTCACGTTTGTCCTCTAATGAACACTCTACTGGTTTGCTCAATGCCTTTTTTTGTTGTTGAAATAAATATACTTATTACCTCATGTTCTTCTCATGCAAGTTCCTACTCAGATCTTCAGAAGAAGTCACCAACACTAAAGTACATAATCTGGCTTCCTTTTCCAAATGATTTCCAAAACGACATGTTGTTAGCCCATATGTTTACCCAGTGCTACACCCTCACACCCCATCATCACCAGCTTTAGGAATGGCAATGGAAATATTTATATGACTGCAGGGCACTTGGCTGTGGCTGCATGTGGTCAGGACTTCCAGATTGTAATAAACCAGACAGCAGGAACTTTGCCTGACTGCTCCCCAAGCTTAGCTCTCTGCTCTGGGTAGTAAAACTCCTTGACCTGGGAGGAGGAGGGGCCTGCTCATTGGACCTGGGAGGAGGGGGGGGGCTGCTCAGGGTGGGTGGACACAGGGGTCAAACAACTGCTTCAGGGGTAGGAAAGAGGTGAGGGTAGGGTTCAATGTAGAAGTATAAAAGATAAAGGCCAAAATGCCTAAGTAGTCAGTGAGGGGTCAAAGTTCAGACAGAGTTCACGAGGCTGGCGAATGAGGCAGAGGGGAGGAGGGAGGGAGGGAGGGAGGCACAAAGGAGCAGAAACAAAGAATGCATAGCCAACATGGAGGTTCTCCCTCACCTACTACGACTTCTTCCAGTTAGCCTTGTTGGAGATGGGAGGAGGTGAGGAGAAGAGGGAGAAAAAGAGTGAAGTGGAAGTTCTTGCCCCCCCTGCCACACATGCTGTTTGATCTCCACACATGGTGACAGATCCTGTTGTTGCGAGCATGCAGGCCCTGCTCACTGTATTGTGGACAAAACAAATCTCAGACGCAGGCAACTCCAAAACAATGGCATGTTTTCTCAAGAGAGCCGATAGATTCATAACAGCCTTTCAACACTTGTCAAATGACATTGACTGAAGGCAGCGTCACACGCAACCATGGAAATCAAACACACATGCTGCACTTTAAGAGCAGAACAAGTCCCAAAAACACTAAGCCAACCAACAGTAAGAATGCGAGAAAACAACGTTGGACACTGAACTCTGTTTTTTCCCAATGATGGCATTGTCGTGTAATTTCAACGAGGAGGAGAACATTGGGCCTCTCTCAGCTCAGATGCTTATCATGTCTCTGAAAACATGCTCTTAATGCATGAGCACAGCTGAGGGCCTGAAGAATGCACCAGGATAAAGTTCCTGGCACTTGTTGCATGCTTCTCATTGCCTGTTTATCCAAACCAATACAAAGAATGTAACTTCGGGAACACAGTTTTCCAACGGATTTAGCAGTTGGGGAAAAGTGTTATTACACCAGGACACAGGGGATGAGAGTTATATAGGCTGGCTTTACACGGGGAAACTCGCACGCAACTAGTCGCAGGTTGCAAATAGCGTGAAACACAATTGTCATGCAACTTGACATTTACACAAAGCAATTAAAAAATAATCAGGTTTTGTTTGACTAAAACAAGCTAGCTAGATCGGTAATGTTTCATCTGTCACATTGTTTTTCATTTCTCTCTCTTGCTACAGTAGATTACTGTGTCAAGTGGGGGGTGTCATTCATTCATTGTAACTTGCATCTTTGTATCTCATTTATTTTGTATCATTTTCTAGCTGGATATCATCATTTTGGACGTGTTGTATCAGGTTTTCTTCTCCCACTGGCTACTTTCTTTCATTCCGGAGAACAGGAAGAGAGACATCAGTGCATTAATAGCCTACTTATCAGTGTTTTCATCGGCTGTTGCATGAAACTAGTTTCACAGTTGAGAGTTTTACAACTGTTGCAGCTGAGTTTCAGACAAGTTTCAAGTGCATTGCAGTCAGAGGGCTTTAGGCCATGCACATCATTTGCAACTTTAGTTTCACCTCAGTTTCAACCAACTAAAGTTGCGTGAGAGTTTCACTGCGTAAAGCCAGCCTTAGAATAATGTAGCAGCAGTGTAATTCTATGATTGAAACGGTGATAAAAACAACATTATCCATTATGTCATATTTAAACTGAAAACTACTTGAAATTAAGAAGATCAACGTTTATCCACTCAAACTAAACAGCACTATCATTCCATGAGCAAACGATATATCCTAAAAGTAACATTGCATATTGCCAATATTGTCTAATAATACAAGACATTTAAAGTGAAGAGTTGCACAGAATCTGCTGTAAAACACGACGGTCGGGGACCTGTTTGTGGAGAGACGAGGCGACGTTTCAGGCCATTTGCACAAATGTACCGTCCCAGTTCTTATTAATGCAATTGCTAATTCATCATCTCTGTTTTAATTAGAGAAGCCACTTAACAGGCTAAGTACGTCCCTTGGAAGAGGACGCGGTGGAGGAAATATCCTTCCAGCGTGTTATTAAAAGAAATACATCAACAGAACACGAGTACAATGGGCAATTAACAAAGCTCAGAGAAGCTATAAATCCTTCATTAACAAACAGGGCCTGTCAGAGAGCTGTGCTGTGATTGTGAGCCAGGCCCCAAATTCCTCAGCAGTCAGCCCGGGCTTATTTTGTTAGTGTGAGTATATGTTAGGAACCTCGGAGCGAATGTAAACACCATTCAACAGAGATCTCTGCGCTGTCACTTACAGGGGGAAGATCTCCCCTTCTGATTAAGAACCGGAGCAACACCGGCTTAGCTGAACTAATATTTGGAGGGCCAAGATAAATCACTCAGGCTTTTGTTTTACCACATGCTAGTCACTCCGCAGTAATGGACTCAGGTATGGCTCTCTCTCTGCCTGCCAGGCCCGGTGCCTCGCATGACACGAGAACACTACGTGCGGAAAAGTAATGAACGCAGACTCCAGAGGAGATTAACTTGATCTGCTGAGAAGAAAGAAAGCAATCCTAAGGTGTCTAGAAAAAAAAACACTAGAGTGGATTTGCATTTCATTTTCAAGGCAAGCTTCCATCAGGTATTTTTCTTAACATCATTGTTCTACAGCATGTCAGCGGTATACAAAAAACAGCTTTGTCGAAGCTGTTTTTTTAATATACTTTTTTTAATAGAACACACCTTGGCCTAGAAAGAAAATAACAAAACAATTGCAGCAATTGGAAGGTCTCTCAACAAGTCTGCCGTGCGGTTCTGGAGTTGATGTTGTATTATTACAATCCGCTCACAAACTTTGGCAGGTAGTAAATCAGTCAACAGTAAACGCCATCCTTTATCAGATCATAAAATCTGCTTGTAGGCATTTAATTTTCCTCCCCTCTTGTTGTAACAGGGAAACAGGCAGGCTGGAGAAGGCAGCAGCATGGTGTGTTTTTATAGAGGTTGGGAAAGCTGAAGTAGAGACAGAGTGTGTGTAAACAGGGCTAAGTCAAGCGCTGCTTATGGATTTGTTTTTGCCTGCGAGCGACAACAACGCGGGGGGAACTGCCAAAGCAGGTATGAGTGTTCTACAAATTTCACCTGACAGATGAATGAGGAGCGAGTGCAAATGAATGTTTGTTTTCAGACACTTACTATGCTAATGTGGCCAGGCTAATAGTTATGATGGCAACAACAAGCAGTTCCATGGGAACGCTCTCACACTGAAAATTACACTCAAAGCTTTGTCACATAGTTATTCAATTATTTAAATTTTTAACCCTCATAATCGTAAATGCCAAGACATATTAAATCACCGTGTGAGTGACCCTGTCTTACAGATAGTTTGATCTGGATCACTCTGTAAAAGTAATCAATCATCAATCATCAACCCTATCTATGTCCATGCAGAGATCTCAGCCCGTGCTGTACCCTTCCACGGCCTCAAGGGGCAGCCTTTACTCACTTCACTCTTCCTAAGAGGAGGCCTCTGTGTCTGGGGTGAATTGGCCATGGAGTGGGGCCTTGCCCAGCTCTTGCCCCAGCCCCTACACCACCCCCATCCCCACCCTTCCCTGCTCCACCCTGGCCTCTCAAAATGGCAGCCCTTATAAACACCCTTCACAGTGCTCTTTTTTCCCTTTTTTTTTTACAGTAGGTGAGGTCAGAAGTTCAACCCCCAGGTTTTAACAGTTAAGGCCGAGCTGTGAACTTGTGACCTCCTGGAGTGGGTGGGAAGAGAAAAGGGGGGAGGAGGGCGGGGAAGAGAAGGGAGAGAGAGAGGGGGGGGGGCGGTCATCTCTCCCTTTCAATGCAGAATGGCTGGATTTACAGCTGCAAGCTGACTGCATTGCAAGCACAGCAGAAAGCACCTGATAGCATCTCCTTGGGGGAGGAACCGGCCGACCCCTTTGTAGTCTCACTAACAGTCACCCCAGCACCATAAATCATGTTAATTACTTGACTGATGGAATAAATCTGAAAAAAAAGTCTGTCTGTGTGCGGAGAGGCTTGGAACAGGAGGTTCCCCCGGCCGCACCACCGCAGTTCTGCTTGCTCGGCGTTATCTGTCATCCCACAGTCACTTGCTAATCTGTCCATTTGTTGTTGTCTGAGCAGGACTTTTGGAGACGTGGACAGGCTGATGGGGGGACGTGGACAGGCTGAGGGGGGGGGGGCTGTGTCTTTCTGACACAGATATCTCACGGTGATCCGTCTTCCAATGGGTGGTCTCTAAGGCTGCATCTCATAAAAGTCAGTTAATGACAAACTGACGATCAGCAGGTTGCTGTGGTCAAAATGCTAATGCTAACGGATGGGCTTCATTCAATGAAGAGTCTGCATTTCCATGACATAAGCAAAGACACTAACAAGGTTTTCAATTCATGGTTACATTTTTACTGTTAAATAGCATTCTAAGTATTCTCAGCTATCACGACAAATCATTCTTAGGTGCCGTGTCCACAGAAAGCATTTTTTGAGCTGCTAGCGCCTTTCTGCAATTAATTCTATATGGTAAAGATGCGCTATAGGAGCGCTCCTCTTCCTAGCACCGCCGCTGGCGTTTCAGTGCATTCGGCGGCTAGCGTTTTTGGCCGGCACGCTCTGGGCGCCTCAAGTAAGAAAAACGGTTCAACTTGTGGAGAAGAATGCCGCTCATCAATGTCACTTTTTTCGCCCGACCAATCAAAATGGACGAAGAGGCGGGACTAAAAAGATCAACAAACATGGTGCAGGAGAGGCTGATTCTTGCGGTGTCTGACAATCCAGTAGTTATCTATGATCTTACCTTTGATGTTAGATGTTAGCTTGCTATTTACCTAGCTAGCAAACGTTAACTAGTTTGAGCCCCGTGTGGTGTGTATCTGTGCGCGTTGGGCTCTGGGCATTCATCTTTTTCATATCCAAAGTGCTCCACTATATAAAAAAAAGGGGGGGGGTCAAATCTCCCTGCATTCAGCTTAGGCCTTGGCCACACTGATCCGTCAGAAAATGGACAGAACGGATAGAGGGATAGATTTATGTCCATTGCATGTACAAGTAACCTACTTGTACAGCAGGTGGCAGTAAGCACCTTGAAGGTGTCAGCGACCCGCCTATAAACCGAGAGAAGAAGAAAGCTGGCGTCAGCTAGCTGTTAGCTCTGTGCGCTACGTTACTTATGT
>NC_139647.1:236908-266908 GCF_964638095.1 Poromitra crassiceps | reverse complement strand
TTACTGTATAGCGTAACAGGACAACACAACACTACTATGCATTCATCTACTTCTGCTACTGTACCTTCAAATGCACACTCCCCCCCTTTACAAACTCATTCTGATCCTCCTCTCCCCTCTAGTCTGTCTTTCCATGTCCACATGCAGGGATGACGGTGATAATGCGAGCCGATGGCGCCGTATCGATCACGCCGTTTACCGTGACTGCTTAAGAAAGGCTTGTCAATACAATCAAGCAAAAATGAACGAGCTGTCCGAACGAGCTTCTCCGCTGATAATTAATACATCCAGAAGCTCACAGAGTGCTCACAGTGCTGCTGCAGCTTACCTCCCCATGACACCCTGTTTGAAGAGGAATACAATGCTACTACTAAACGCTAGTGCTATGGTGCTATTAAAACTGTTCCCATTCATACGCAACTCCACTGAACCAAACACCCACCACATGCACATTCAATTCTTCTTCTCCCGAGCCATTATAGAGAGAATGGCTAATATTATCCCCGACTAATGGTAGATAATACACAATATTCAGGAGTTCAGTGTACAGAGCATTTGCACAAGCCTTGGTAAAGGCCCGTACTTAATCATCCATTAGGTACTCTGGGGACTCGGGTGGAATAACCCATAGCAACGGCGCCGGTTGGCGCCGGATCCGAGCTAGAATTGAACGTAGGAGCACAAGTGCTTAGAAAGCAGGGACATAATTGACGTTTTGGGTTCTGCAAAAGTGGTAAGATAAATAAAGCACATGTGTTTTTACTGTGATGGATTGTGTCTTCTAATAAGACTGTAAAGAGCTGGAGAAGGAGAATCGATGGGAGTAATGTGTGACAGATTATAAGGCGGTTGCATAAACATCAGAGAGGAGAACTGACCTAAGTTTGGGCTCGGCACTTGCATGAATGTCAAACAGCTTTATTAGAAGTTGTATCATTAATTCTGCTCCATCATTTCCTCTGGGAGACGGACTTAAATAGATCACATCGGTCCAGATCCATTATCCATCAAAGGATCCCCCATTCATCCCAAATGCATAATTTCTATGGCTGATGTGTTGCAGTTTCCAATGCATCAACATTATTTATGGTTTGACATTATAAAAGTAAGTGCATAATTTATGACCCTCAATTAATGCACTACCTTCTGTGAGCTGTCTGTTTTCTTTTTTTTTTTACAGATCCAAAGCGAGATAGCCGCATGCCAAAACTATGCAGCAATCCCATTTACAGCACAGAGCCCACAGCAGCTTTGATTTATGGCAGTAAATTAAAAAGAATGAAAAATTTATGACGGCAATTTGCGGGCAGTCATAAAACTATTACAGAACTTTGAAGGGGCGTTTTGTCCTTTTGTCTGTAAGTGATGCAAGACGAACCGACGTTACAGGAATATCGTAACCCCCCCCCCCCCCCTTATTTGATAAAAGATCGCCATTGATTGGCTGCGCCGGGCAATCTGCATCAAAGGCATGAATGTAATTGATAGACAGCACTAATGAGCAACACTGTTTTAGTAATCAACACTTGGCTACAGCCAGAATACGCCTTGCTAAGTGCACATTCACGTCCTTCTCCTGCATGAAACCGTAGCCCCCTGCTGGCATCTGAGTGGATGCCACGCCATGATTGAATGAAAGCCCATCCTTGACTGACAAATGATATATTAAGCTTTCAGTCAGTGGGGGGGGGGGGGGGGGGGGGGTGAAGCCAGGCATGTCAGTTACCTGCTCCGGCAGAAACTCCACTTGTCAATCTGCCATTGGCAGGGCTAAACAAGATCTGAAATGTTAAAAGCCCTCTGCACACCGTACTTTTTCACTTCCTTGTGCGTTCCCGGGCACTTTAGACATATCAGCCCCGCGTGACGGCTATGAATCAGTGTCTGCCATGAATGTCAAGAGTATCACATTTGTAAGTGAAATAGCATTTGTTGGGCCCGTGGGCATGCTCCTCCGGTTTCACGCGGGATATGAGAGAACATCAAGATGACAGACAATTGAGTGCCGAATATTAATGGGAAAGTGACCTTCTTCAGAAATACATCATAGCGTATAACATCATATGACACATTTTCCTCAGCTAAATCACGACATCCTATACTCAAAAATGTGTTAAAAACCAGTGCCTGTGTGTGTATAATTAGGTTGGTGTGTAGTCCATGTGTGGGCCAGTAATAAAGACGTGAGCGTGGGTGTGGGTGTGTGTGTGTGTGTGTGTGTGTGTGTGTGTGTGTGTGTGTGTGTGTGTGTGTGTGTGTGTGTGATGGAAGTGTGTGGCCACCAGTGTGGGGCAGCTCGGAGTGGCCCTCTCCTTGACTCTGACGGCGTTGATTATAGATGATTAATGGCACAAAGAGAACAGGGGAAAGAAAGGTCATCTCCTGGGTCCTAGAGGGAGCAGCTACGTTGGGAGTAATTAAGACACTTGTGTAAGCATGATTAATATACGCGCTACGCTGCTGACGCTGGAGACGGTAAACAAGGCAACCAGATGGTCGAGCAGAAACGGATTTAGAACTCTATTTTCGGGTGTGGATTTAGAACTCTATTTTCGGTGGATTTAGAACTCCATTTCGGTGGGATAGAGCAAGGTATCCCAGTGTCGGAATGACATGTTTTTGCGATTTCATGCTAGACTTACTATACTCAGGGAAATCGATAGCAACATACCTGTTTTGAGGAAATCCACCCAATCGGAATTGTGCAGGGTCCAGCAACACAGGGAACATGAAAGAAAGAAAGATACAAAAGAAAATCATATTAAACAGCATAGAATACAAATTGATAATATAAAAGCTACGGTACTTGCATATTTTATTTTGTATTATTATTCTATTTGTAACATGTATTTGTGATTTCTTATTACGTTTTGCCCTACACAACTGACGGCCTAATAGCCATGCAAAAAAAGTATTTGAAAATGAAGATGGGCCAACCTCAGTTGACCCGTCGCTTCAGAAAATCCATCCCCATCAATAATGTTCCCACCACAATCTCCTCCAAGAGAGAACACATCAGCACATCCTGGAGCTAGCATCTTCTCACATAACACTACGCCTTCACGTATCATGTAGCATGTACTCAGGGGCAACACATCAGATGGCACTTAGGTTACAGCCAGGCATTCATGCTTTAATGTGACGGATGGGCGACACTAGGGGACAGAAGTAGTGGCAATTCATTGGATGGCAGTGTTTTTAACTTCAATTACGATTCGTTGACATTTCAAAACGCGTGTAAGTCATCGGGGCGAATGATACCACCCCTCTTCTGGGCCTCGCTCTGCCCTCCCCTGTGGTCTCCTGCACCATGTGAGGGACCTCTACAGAAGGATTAACTTCACGCTGCACATGGGGGGAGGCCTGGGAGACAGGTGTCACTTCGCTCCAATAAGCTAACGCTAACTTCTGCTCAGTGCCGCTTGTTGTTCTTTTGCCATCCATTCCTGATTTGCAAGTCACCATCTTGCAGGACACTGAACTACTGAGGAGGTTTAAAGTCTGTCACACACTCGCAGGCTCATCTGTCTGCTGAGGTGAGCGTTCAGCAGCATACTAGCAGGAGGGCTGTGCAATAGAATCGATATGGCAATATATCGAGACATTCTTTTCCAGCAATACTGTATCAATATTTCATAAAAAATATCTCGCTGTATCGATTTTTTGTACAGTCAAGTGTTCAGTGACACAATAAAAATACTTATGTACTTTATTATTTTATTTCAGTGTGTTCAGTAACAGTGTGAAACTGTGCAAATACCGTTCTAATAAATTGGAAGGAAAGTTTTCAATTAAAAAGTTTTCACTCAATTTGTCCACTGAGTTATCAATATGTGATGTACATATTATTATACTACCTGGGTGGTACACATCAAGTTATATTTTCAGCTTTATTTTTAAATTTTCAGTAAATTATGTAGTACGAGTATTGCAATAATTGTATTTATTTATTTATTTATTTGTTTGAGGGACAATGCACATTAATGAACATTACAAAATGTGCTAGTGTTAGCCAGATGGCTAATTTTCAACTGCTGTTCCTTGGAACTCCAGTTCGAATTGCCAGTGCCCCACACACACACCGACAGGAGTATTACCTTAACATACATGTCTTTTGAGGTGGGAGGAAACCAGAGCACCCGGAGGAAATCCACACCAACATGGGGAGAACATGCAAACTCAACACAGAAAGGACCTGGGATGGACCGGGGTTCGAACGCGGCACCCTTCTACTGTGAGGCAACAGTGCTAACCACTTAGCCACCATGCCATCACAATATGTATTGTATAATCGCAATGTATCAATGTGTGATATACAATCATATCGTGAGTCGTGACCCATGTATCGTGATACGTATCGTATCGTGAGGTCCTTGCCAATACCCAGCTCTACTAACAAGAGAAAGAACAGGTAAGCATTATGGAGCATCAAAACGCAAACAAGATCTAACTGACAATAACACTATGATGCTATAACTGTAAAAATGCACTGCATTATGGCAATAGTGTCTGTATCTGTGTGCACTACACAATTAGCTTTATGATGAGTGATGATGGTGATGGTCACCAAGGACTCATACTAATAGCGCTATTAAAATAATAGCTGACAAAGGTCTTCAGCTGTAGCTGATATCTAATCATCACTGACAGTGGAATAGTAGAGCTATAATGACTGTGACTGAACTCGTTATGGAGGCAGAGGGGTTTGGGGGCTGGAGTTGTTGAGAAGTTGCTGCAGCGTGTGGGGAAGCGGGGACGCTGAGGAGAAGCTGAGCAGTGAACACAGCCTCCCCCTTCACTTCCTGTTACTCATCCTGGATCTGCTCACAGTCACACACACAAACAATATCCTTCTTTTGCTGTTCATGCATTTTTTTTTTTTTATCAAGTTTTTCTGATTTCCTTCCTGTTTTCACCCCAGTTGTACTTGGCCAATTCCCCCTGCTGACTCGCTCGTTGCTCCACCCCCTCTGCCGATATGGGAGAGTTGTAGACTAGCACATGCTTCCTCTGATACATGTGCAGTTGCCAGCCGCTTCTTTTCACCTGGCAGCGAGGAGTTTCACCGGCAGGACGTAGTGCGTTGGGAGGATCACACTATTCCCCTCCCCCCGCAAAGCGCCCCTGACCGACCAGAGGAGGCACTAGTGCAACGACCAGGACTCATACCCTTAATCTGGCTTCCCACCTGCAGACACGGCCAATTGTGCCTGTATGGACGCCCGACCAAGCCAGGCGGTAACACGGGGGCTCGAACCTGTGACCCTCATGTTGGTAGGCACTAGGCGGGGAATCTACCGCTGCACTCCCTGGTAGGGGTGTCAAAATTAATCGTATAATCGATGCATCGTGATGCGGACGTGTGAATCGAATCGGATCGAATCGTTGACAGATGAATCGTTGAATCGTTTATGTTTAAATTTCTATTGACATTCAGATTTTAAAGCACTTTCTAAGTAAAAAAGAGACTTGATATTTATCTCATTGCTTGTATTAATTGATGAAAAAGTAGCCATGTGCAGTAATGGTATAGCAAATTGAGGATTTGATACTTGGACCTGCAATAATTTGAGCTGTATTGAGATGCATCGTGGAATCGAATCGAATCGTTGACAGATTAATCGTAATCGAATGGAATCGTGAGGCCAGTGACGATTCACAGCCCTACTACCCGGACTTCCCTATGCATTCTTAGAAGAAGAAAAAAAAGTGTTGCTGACCTATAGAATTAGGTCTACTACAGCCATATGATGTCCCCTCAAACACAGCACAGCAACAACTGATTCATGCGCTACGGGCTAACGCACAGCTGTCTCCTCGCCATACTTGAGGAGACAGAAGGCCTGGGTGTTGGCGTCTTCTCACGTTAATTGTAAGTGAGCTCCAACATCAGGCCTACAGTGCGCTGGCCCGGTGTCACATGTCAACAAACAGAAGACTAGCACGCCTGACAGCCACCAAGCCGCTCGCTCGCTCCACATGCTAAGCACAGCTCTCTCGACCACAGCCCTCTGCCATGTGATAGCACCGCAGCAAAGACAAAGGGATGGGCTCCATATGGCCACCAATCACAGCCTTCAAAAACAAAAGCAAGGGGACCGTGAAGAGAATCTGCGTGACAGCGCCAAGAAGCCAGCAGCACGGGGAAGAAGGCGGGACGCTGGCCAACAACGTAGCACTGATTTGCTACGAAAGCTGTTTGTAATAGAAAAAGGGTAACAGGGGGGAGATCAGAACTCGCTTGGATAATTCTGCCTTTAAAATCTAGGGCAGTGTGTTTTGTATGTGTGCATAGTTCCTTGTTATCATACTTTCTAGGCCAAGGCGTTGTGGCTTTTCCCATCTGATTGGAGCGTTTTGAATTCGTGTAGAAACAGTTTTAACCACTCATTCATCAAAAGCAGCAGTCGTGTTTCGGCGCATATTTGGACAATTTGGGGAAACTCTTACTCCAGAGCAAGATGGAAAGCAGGACTTTTTCACTTCCTAACTCAAAGTGCACACAAATGTTGGCAGCGTGTTTCCTGTTGGAACCCCGTGTCTCCTTTGTCCCATCCAAGTTTGTTAAACCGCTGTCATTTCAATTGTTCTGCTATAGAAAAATTATAATCCACCTGTCAACGATGACAGGGTGTTGGAAAACTCGCATAATGGAGAGCGTACCGGGCCCTGAAATTCCAAGCAGGACACTTACTGCCAACTAAAACCATTACGGAACGACAATTCTCTTTCAGTTTATTTGAAAATTGCACTGAATCACCGCTGCCTCTCTGACCATCTAACCACAATCAATTTCCACAGCCAGACGCAGATATGAATGAGAGGGGGGAAATGAAATATTGACTTGTTTGGTACAGTAAGAGGTTTTATGTCCTTCTATTGTTGACAACGCCATAGAAACTCCATTCAACAGGCTTAACTCTTTCACCAGAGTGCAGATACTAGAGCGGGACTGGAGCGTGGAGATACCCGCCCTATATTTGGGGTTACACTGACATTGAATTAATAATTTGATTCATGAGGCCATTCCAAGCTATTTCCATAGGTAATCAACCTTAAAAGGGAAACAGTAGTGTCCACAATTAGAGATTAATGCCGTCTTTGGCCAACTTGTTCTCTGGCGTCATCGAGGTAATTAAGCAAAGATAAATTCCACAGTTTAACAGAACAATGAAAGTCAAGTAAAAGACTTGTGGAATATGGTGCTGCAAGGGGAATAGACTATTCAGATGGATAAAAAAAACAAAAAACAGAAGACTCTTTAAAAATCTTTAAAGAATCTCAATAAATTTCAGTTGAGATGGAAGAAATTCCATGTTGTGTTTGGGTCCACCGGTAACCCTTGCTGCACAGTTAGCTTGCTGTTAGCTCAGCAGTGTTGGAGAAGATTGGTTTTTGTTCACACTCAGGGCCTATATACGCCAACAGCCCACTGACAAAAGCGGAGAGGGATGGCTTTGATCTCTGTGCCTCCCTAAATCAACACCAGACAAGGTTCACGCAAAGGTCGGCAAAGTCATCTGATCGTCACATTCCGACAGCAAGCATCTCGTGACAGCCATTCACTGCTACAGGTTAAATGTCAGCCAGAGTTCAGGCGTGGACGACGGGACAAGTTGAACATGCCCCCCGACACAGAGAGACATGCACCCCCCAGAAGACATCATGGATGCCCCCCGACACAGAGAGACATGCACCCCCCAGAAGACATCATGGAGACTTGATCACTGAAGGCAAATAAGACGCAGCAGCGATGTGGTTGTGTCACAATTGTGTCCTTGTCGTTCGTTGATTTAGAGCTGTAAAAACATCTGGAACGTATGAGAGAAAAAAGAGAAAGTTGTTTACACTGACTGACAAAAATAGTCATGAATTGAACTCGCATAAGAGAAAAGTATCGTTTTGCGCCTTTTAAAACAGCACTGCCACGTATATAAACTATGGAAATCATAAAAAGCGATGCTAAAAGAAGTCTGGGTTTACAGCACTTCGCACCATTTAAACACGCTATATACATTTTCCAAGCGTTGACGCTGAGCAGTGACAAGGAATAAGGTCGAGTAATATAGTCCATGTTCAGCTCACACAAACACAGCGGTTCCCTGTTGTACTGTACGGCCATTTCCACAGGGGTCACTAGTCCTCGCAGGAGAGCGAAGCTATCATAACACAGCTGTGTGCACACACAGACCTCCTTTGTATTCGGGCGAAAAGAAAGGACGATCCAATTAAAGGTGTACATCATTGTGCTCTCCTCTTGTCAGTGCATATTCCTCTGGCTCTATTAGAAGCCCAGCTCCTCCCCTGGCAGGCTCCGTAATTACACCTTTTCCTCTGACAACCTGCATGATTGTTTTGCTAACACTGTATTACTTCGTTAGTACTTTTCCAACGCGCGTTATTTTTAAACTGTCAGTCTGGACCCGACTCATCCCCCCCCCCCCTCGATCTGCTCGCCTCTGTTTATCATAACAATGATTAATAACTGTCACTCGCCAGTGTCCATAGAACAAACTCATTGGCTCATTAGCATGTAGCGGCGTTTGTTCCGGCGTCGGCGCCTGCCTGTGTATCGCTCACAACAGGGCCAAGCCAATTACTTTGGCGAAATGGAATCGCATTAATCAAAACTTAACAAGGTGGCAAATTTAAAGATATCACATTGCAAAAGACAGCATAACTAATATGTCACTGTCAGTCTGGCTGTGTAGGTATGCAGCAAGGCAAGGGGACTAAATATATCGCCTTCAAGGGTTCCTATGAATTTGGACATTTCATATCATCTGACAAGTATCAGAGACAGAAGGGGCTGTGCTGTGCTGGGCCCTGCCCGCTGCTATGCCCTGTCTCTCCACTGCTGGAGAGACAGAGGGCAAGAGAGAGGGAGAGAGACAGAGAGAGACAGTGAGAGAGAGAGAGAATAAAGAGTCACAGATAAAACAGTCACACAACATGACTCGTGAGTCAGTTAAATAAAGCTGAATAAGAGGGGGGGAGATAACTGGACATGGTGGGGGCAGTAGAGGGACAGGGGAGGAACAGAGGGGAGAGTTCCAGTTGTCAAAACCGGGGGCCAGTGCAGAAGTACCAAAAACTGTAGTTCCTCGAATGGCCACTTGAGACCAAAAGGGAGTCATTCCCCATTCACCCCCACGTTAAAATACCCGACTTGACAACAGAAATAAACATGTCTACAGCCTGGTAAAAAAAAAGAAAAATCATCTCTATAGCTAATTTCACCTTTCATGCCAACAGTATGGGGGGTGAATTTTTATATAACTTATATATACTATGTTTTGGGTGTGATTGACAGGTCGCCTGTCCAGTTATCGCACAGCTCGCCGATCCCGGGCCAATAGCCTGGCGGCGCTGCGGTTCTTCTCGTCCAAATTTACGTCACTTTCTGGCTCCAAATAATCAAGATGGCGACGGCCAAAATACCAAACTAGAGGCTTCAAAATGGGAGTCCACAAACCCATGGGTGACCCATGGCTACATCCATCTTCTTCTTTTTTTACAGTCTATGGCGTTGAGAACGAAGGAGGGTAAAGAAAGAGGCCTAAAAGAAGAGGATATATAGATGGATAGATAGACAGACAGACAGATATGCGGGGGGCAGCGAGGTAGAAAGGAGAAGTGGAGAGAGAGGGAGAGTCAGGGGGAGAGAGAGAGGAGGAAGCTACAGTGGAGCGTGTCTGTGAGAGCGCCAGCAGGCGGCAGTTCATCATGTCTGCCTTCACAGAGACGTTTTCTTTTACACTTTAAATGATGATACTCATCAATCAGCTCTTGACAGCTGCATCAAGCCAGCTGCAAACATGCAAAGGCCAGCAGTGTGAAAGCTGCTGACGCCATGCAGCCATGGCTGCCTGCATGCAGTGGAATCAGTCAGCCACTCTGTGCCCGGGCCCCGGCACATTTATCTGCTCTCTGTGCAACACGCCATCTTTTCTCTCTGACGGAAGAAAAAACCTCAGAGTAAATACCATCCATTTTCACTCAAATACCTCCTGCAGTATATATGGGTCTGCAGAGTGATGTGTTTTCAATGAGCATGCACTTTGCAAAGGTTTGCTTCATTACTGCAGCATGTGATTTCAGTTTTGATACTACTACTATATAATAATAATAATGATAATAATAATACAAAAATAATAACAACAACAATAATAAACATCATGATCATCAGTCGTCAGTCAGTCAGTCAGTCAGTGTGCCAACTGACTGACTGGACATCAGTGGCACGTGGACGCACGTGGAAGCGTGTATCTGGAGCAGGACTCAGGAGCTGATTGGCTGGTCTTTATCAGAAAGCTACTGTCTGGTAGGCTGTAACAGCAGTGTCACAACACACAGTTGGGAGATCAGATTCTCTGTGTAGCAGCATTAAACACACACCGCCTTAATGAGTCACTAGTATCTTTGACAGCAATGCTATCTTGGTTGGGTTGTATAAAATAACACATTCAAACATTGTCAGAAGTTCTTTAGGAAGTATTTAAAAAACCAGATGTGCTCAGAGAGAATAGCCAAAATGTGTTATTATCGCTCAACTTTTTTTTAAACACATTTTCTTTATTTTTTATATTTTCCACATTTTAATATAACACCAAAGTCATCAAAACTCTGAAATACCTCAAATGGAAACATGCAGAGACAAAAAAAAAAGTCAGACTAGCACATGCTTCCTCCGATACATCAAGCCAGCCGCTTCTTTTCATAGTAACATAACATTGTCTACTCAATCAGGTGTGTCCAAACTTTTGACTGGCATACTGTAACAAATGAATAAAAGCATAGTAATGTTATCTCTTTTAGTATGCAGTGTATCTGTATGGTGCATACATCATTCACAAAGACAAAAGCCAGTGGTTGAGGTCAGAGGTTATCCATACACACTGCTGCTCTTCAACCATCCCTCCCTCACTCTCTCCTCCTCCTCCTCCTCATCCTCCCTCTCTTTGATTGGGCCTTCTTAGTGCCTGCTCATCTCAGAGCAGAGCAGAGAGGGGGGGAACAGGGGGGGGGGGGGGCTTGAGCTGAGCAAAGCCAAGCAGATGGATGTGAATTCAAAGTTTCCTGATCTTTAGCAGAAGTTATGGAGGGTTATCTTTGGCTGTATATCTGGGCCCTGGCAGCTCTCCCCTGGTGATGAAGGATTAAGCAGCACAGCTGTCTCTTCCCGGAATGATGCAGTGCAGCGCTCCCCGACACGACAGCATCACTTCATCTTAATGTCCGCTCCTCCAGCGCAGACGCCCAGGACAAAGCCAATCAGCATCACATGCCACGGGGATGGACCCTGCTGCCTGGCCCGGGAGTCTCTCACCCTCACAGGCCGATTAATCAACTTCAGACAGCCCCGGTTCAATCCCAACCACAGCTCCCCCTGCTCTGATCTCCTCTCTCTCTGTCATACACACATAGGTCTCTCGCTCTTTCCTTCTCACACACACACGACTGTCTTCCTCTCTCTCTCTCTCTTGACTCGAACTGTTGTGATGTATGGAACAGGGGAGGGCTAGCGTGCAGGAACACTTATCAGATTGCAGTCCACATTATGCATGGCTTTGTATTGCACCGAGAGAAGGTGGGAGGGAGGGAGGAGGGGGGGAGGGAGGGAGGAGGGCGTATTGAATTCTTACACCTTATTTCTGTCACAGGCCACCTATTTGTTGTGAGATCCATGAGCTCCAATACGCTGTGGAACCTTAAGGAGCGCGGGGGCTTTAAGGAATAAAGACTTAACGTTCATTTGGACAAATGACTCTCTGGGAGGTCCCCGACAAGGATTTAAATCCGATATGATACCCGAAACCGTTCAAAGTAGACAAGCGCAGCGCTCTCTCCCATCGCCTTTGCCGACGTCTTAACTTCTCCTTTCGGATGATCGCTTAACAAACCTGGACGCAGATCAGAGGACGGGGTTTTGAAGAAAAAATGCCTTACATCGGCCCTGGAGAAAGGAAATAGGGAAAATCCTCAGAGAATCTGCTCTGCCATATCAAATGCAATTCATCAACTTACTCGCCGCAGCAATTACGACACTGCCACCGAGACAGACGCAGACATAATATGCTTCTTTTTGGGGAAAAACACACCCATGTGTATGTTTATGACGTCCCATAGAGCTGTGGATGTGTGCAGATATGGAATATTAGTTCAATACGTTATCCTCAATTGCAGTCAGTCTCATTACCCACGGGCATTTTACCCGGTTTCACCAAATGATGAAGAGTATTTGTGCTGCTGCAGGTAGAATAGTGGCTGTATGCAACATTAACACACACATGCAGGGACTCTCTGGTGCCCTATACCAAAGGCCTGTGTGATTTAGGAGAGCCAATTTACAGCAATAAGCATTGAACACCGTGAAAGCATCACAACACTATACACAATATGCCCGCGAATAAGTAGTAAACCAACGTAATGGTGTTCTTTATCTGAGCTATACTCTAATCTTTCTTTCATAAAGTACCAATGTATCTAATATGTGCACTTATATACTGCCTTAATAAAAGACATGAGAAGGGAGATGTTTACATTATTGTATTATGTTTTATCGCTGAGCTATATTTCACAAACGAATAGCATTTGACGGAAAGGCAATATAGGCCTGCTGTTATTGTAATAGAGTCCATGGCTATAAACAAATGGAATTCATCATATTAGCCAGTTAATCTTATGCAACAATGTGCTGTGGTCAGATACACAGTACATCAGCACAATCTGGGTTTGATTTCTTTATCTGTCATTTTCAATCTCTTCACAATACACAGCGTCTTAATCTAATAAAGTGATCCAGGAAATATGATACTCACCGAGCAACAGTGGTCATTTACACATAGTTAAGTTGTTTCTACCGAGGTAATTGCTGTTGGCAACGGCGGCGCAGCGCGCTAGCTAGGGGCAGCAGAGATGGCGTCTCTGAGTGATTGTGCACTAGCGTTATCGTCCAGGCGAGGGGGAGCAACGTGGCCAAAGTGAACAAAGTGAACGCCTTGGCAGATCCCAACATCAGAACTTTTTCCACGAAGACCTCACTCAGTGAAAACACGGCAAGAACCAGAACAAGACTCGGAAAAATAAATCTTTTAACTATGGGACACCCCGCTGCCAGCCTGGGCATAGCCAATATTCTGTCCATTATTACAATTTTATGGAGGGAGATATTTATTTGGGGGAATGGAAATAAGGGTCGACATGGCAACAACATGAACAAGGACGTTGTGGTGTGTTCCGTCACAAGGCTGGGGTGATGTTCCACAGAGAGGCGTATAGATGACGGGGAGCAGGAAGTGGAGTAGGGAGGGGGGGGGGGGGGGGGGGGGGGGGAGTGATCTTGCCAATCCTGCGTCCAGTGGGGATATGGACTTCTATAAGAAGGCTTAGAAAATTAAAACCGAGGGTTGAGCTGAGAGAGCGCCACCATTTGTTATTCATATTGAACAACAGCTCCTCCCACGTTCTCCTTGTTGCTCGCATGCAGGGTTTGTTGTGTTGACCTCTGTTGACCCCTGTCCGCCCTGCATCGCACTTCTCTCATTCTCCAGTGAGCTTTTCTAGTTGGCTCCGACTCAGAGCCAGAGTCCCCTGCAGCCATCTGGTGACTGGTGAAATATGCTCCGTTTCCGTCCACTTCTTAGTCAAGTCCATCAGATCATAAACCGATCAACATAATTGGCAATTACCGCTTGCTAATTTGGCAGTAAAACAGAGGGAAGGCCAAGAGGACAGGGACAGCTGAGAGGAGGGAGACATTAAGTCAATAAAGTTGGCAGCTATGGGCCACACATACTAGAACTCTCTCTATCGCTCTCTCTCTCTCTCTCTGTCTCATAGATAGATAGATTCACAGACACGCCCATATACAAATGCAGGAATATACATGCATACATGAAAAGGTGTGTGCGCACACCTTTTCACACACACACACACACACACACACACACACACACACACACACACACACACACACAGGCATAATATGAATCGTTCACATTAAAAAAGAGGGCTGCAGACTGTAGCCACTTGTGTGCCAGGAATAACCTTGAGACAGGTCTATGCTAGCCACAACCACACACACAAAAATATATATATATTCAAGTCCTTGTGCAAAATATGGACCTTGCATTGACTATACCCTTGGTATAGTGCAGATAATAGACCCTTCTCACGGGGGCCATTTTGTGTCAAAAAGGCAGGGTAAACACAGGTGCAAGCAAAACACTAATGAGGGTGTCCAACTTCCATGATTGGTATTTGGAAACTCTCATTAGTGCTTTGCTTGCACCTGTGCAGGGTTCGAGTTATGGGGGGACCTATGGGGTCTTGGACCCCATAGATAGAGTCTGGGACCCCATAGTCCAGAACACCTGTGGGACCCCCACAAATATAACTTTTTTATTTTTATTTATTTTTTCCTTTTTTGTGTTCCAAATAACACATTTTTCGATGGAAGAATTATTATTATTTATGTTAACTAGATAAATAGGCTAAATAAGAAACATGTTTTCAGTTTTCCCAAAACAACCGTTTGAATTGTTGTGTGAAATAGGCTGCATTTCACCTCCAAGCCACCATGCGCCGCCCATGAGCGCGTGTTCTACTACTACAACCGAGTTGCAGGGAGAAGAAGCCACAACATGCAACCATCACGTGATGTAAACAGCCGCCTGAGCCAACAAGATCTTATTAATCTTTAGTATAGCGTTATCATGCCACTGAAGAAAAGGCTGAAGCTGCCAACGGGGTGTACAAGCCTGGATAGCTTCGGTTTCAGAAAGAAAGAAAGAACGGCTTCAGACAACGGACAACGACCTGTTAGCGCAACAGCTAGGTTGCTACTAGCTAGTAGGTAAGCTAACGTTATGGTCTGATGATGTCGTGGACACAGCTGAGAGGAGAGGAGACTGAGACGTTTCATTTTGTAAGTATTACGCCTACAGTTGTTTTTGTTCTAACAAGATGCTGCTACTGTATCTGCTGAAATATGCTGCTGTTTGTTGCAATTTGTTTTTCATTCACAAGTTCTTGATTACCTGTGCACAAGGGGTTTGTTCGTAAGGTTAGCCTACTCTGGTAACTTCCGGTCTGTTGTTGCTATGCAACGGTAGCGCAGGGGATGGCTGCCCCATTCATCTGTTTTCTTCTTGTTGTTGTTTTTAGATAGCGTTTCTTGTGCTGAGTGCAGAGAACTGCTCGGAAAGCAAATTGTATTTGCATTATGTATATGTATGTATGAGCATTATGTATTTATTTTTGTAGTTTTTGATTTATAAGTGCAGAGACAGAGTTAAATAAATGTTAATTTAAGTTCAGCAATTTTGTCTCATTTGTAAAATTTTATTGTTGTATTTTATCAGATGCAAGTGTAAGACTGAATAATAACATCATTAGGGCTGTGCCGATTCACTTATCTCCCGATTCGATACTATCACGATACTTGGGTGCCGATTCGATTTATATTGCGATTCTTAAGTATTGCGATTCTACGATTATTGCGATTCGATATTACGATTTATTGCGATTTTTGTTTATTTTTTTCTTTTCTTTTTTCAGTTTGTTTGCTTTTTTACACTAGATTAGAACATGGGAAAAGTTGAATCATACACTAGAGACTGTATATTATATATCATGAGTAGGGCTGGGCGATATAGTTAAAAACAGGGGCGGACTGGGATCATAATTCAGGCTGGGCATTAGATACCAAGCAGGCCAGACCGATATGGGCCGACGCGCGTGAAATTTGGGCCGTTTGAAGCTCAATGTCGGTCGTTTGAAGCCCAATTTGGGCCGTTTGAAGCCTAATTTGGGCCAAGTCCAATTTTACAATGAGATGCACCCACTTTAACCCTGAAGTGTAATTATTACTTCAGACTAACTAATAAAGTAATACAACCACTAGTAAACCAGTAGGCGGCACCTGACCTGCTGTTCAGTGAGTGGCCTGACTGCAGCACCAAAAAAAAAAAAAAAAAAAATTTTTTTTTTTTTTTTTTTTTTTTGCTTTTGCGATTATCGATTCTTGAATAAAATATCGATCCAAAAAATCGTGACATTAAAAATCGCGATACTTAGGTGAATCGATTTTTTCTCCCACCCCTAAACATCATACAACAGTCTAAACCGAATGTTAATTTAAAATTAGATATTCCTCTAAATCTGGCTTCAAAAGGCCACAATTTGAGAAAAAAACGGCCCAATTTTTTTTCGCCGGCCCCCTCTGGGGGCCACCGATTTAGGGGGACCCCATAGCTATCTGACTATAACTCGAACCCTGCACCTGTGTTTACCCTGCCTTTTTGACACAAAATGGCCCCCATGAGAAGGGTCTATACAGGCTGCTGCCTACATACGAGTCCATGAGACGTCTCCACATCTCCTCCTGTGGTGTGAAACCATCAATGCTCTTATAATGATATCATGATAGAGCTCTGTAATTCATCATTCTATATTCTCCTCCACAGCTTCCAGAGAGAGAGCGTGCTAATACAGACATCATCTCCTGTCCCACGCAACGTAATAAAGGCCTGTCACAGCCCCACACGCTTATTAATTAGCACTTCTTTCTCCGAGGTGAAATTCAATCAATTGCCGGGGAACCTCTGATAGCGTTTTAGCAGGTTATGCAAATGACATGTGACCGAGAACCCGTCGACTCGCTGCTGCCACCGTGGCGGTGCCCGGGCGAGGAGGAGAGAGCTCTGCTGCACCGCGCAGCTAAGGTACCGACTCCTCATCCTGCTGTCACAGAACTCTCACATTCATGACTTTAACACGAGAGAGAGAGAGAGAGAGAGAGAGAGACACGGGGGGGTGTTAATGTTCATTTAATTAGAATGAGACACATGGCGTACGGAGCAGAGTGGGTGACAGGCCATGCTATTCTACGACTCACCTGGGGGAATGGAGAGGCAGTAGCGCGCTCACACATGAGATCATAGTACTGTAATGTACGATAATGGATGGACAAAGGTATTTGATCTGAGTGGGCTGTCGAGAGCGACATGCTTTGGAATTAGTATGGATTTATGCATCATCGGAAAAATTTACCAAAGTAAAATTGATACCGAAGGAAATATATGTCCACAATGCATTATTATTATCGTTCATAGCCAGAAAGGCGCCTGAATAGACCCTTTTTACGGGGGCCATTTTGTGCCGAAAAGGAAGGGTAAACACAGGTGCAAGCAACACACTAGTTTCCAATTCAAATTCCAATCATGGAAGTTGGAACCCCTCATTAGTGTTTTGCTTGCACCTGTGTTTACCCTGCCTTTGACACAAAATGGCCCCCGTGAAAAGGGTCTATCGAGCAAAGGTAGAGATGGATTTTGATCAAGTTGCCATGGTTGCGGAAAGCGACAACACTGGAGAGACTCCTGTGCCAAATGTATACCTACAGTATATCATTAAATTCTTGTTGTTTTTCGGGTCGACAAAAGAAGGCGAACGAACGCGAGCATCGATTCAAAACGCCGTGCCAAGACAAACATCAAAGGGGCGTGTCACGGTGGCGTGCGTGATTATAAAGACAGACTTCAGCCGTGGAGCCACTGCACCACACGCTCATACATCATGATAGCACCAACACATTGTATCTGGACGGCTTAATGGTCCCAAAATCTCTCCTCGAGACCCCATGCATTTTTCATGCGGGCGTATAAAAGGACAGTCTGTGGCGCGGGCTAACGGCGGCGCACGCTAATTGATCGGAGCCCCTTAATGCGTGTGAAACAAGGGGAGTGCACAGCAACGCTGAAAAACTGTCACCTCAGCCTTTTTGCTCTAATGCAGCCATAAATCCCCCCTCGCCGGCGCCCCCTCAGTCAGATGTTTTCATTACTACCATATCAGTTTTATTGAAATTACTGACATATGCATGTTTCAATAATTGTAGGTCCTGCAAAGCTGTTGTAGCAATTTTAAAGGGGGGAGGCCCCCGCGCTCTGCATTCTGGATCAATTGTGCGCTCTCGAGGGACACGAGAGAGCGAATGTGCTATTGGAAAAGGCACAGAGCCCTGATAGATTGTGTGGTTACCCCGTGACGGAGACAAACAGTTTAATCCGCTGTAAATCGGCAGGCGCAGTGTGAGATTGTTTTATACAGAGATGTAAATTGCGTTGTCAAAATCAGTCATCTTCCAGGTATGGGGGCTTAACAGCGGCCACTTTGGAGTGTGTGGGGGGAAGACAAACGCTTATCGCACTCCCGCAAAAACCCTGGAGGGGGAAGGCAGGGAGCCACCTGCAGCCAGACTCTCTCTCTCTCTCTCTCCACCAGGACACAACAGCAGCATCCAATGAGAGGAGGCAGGAAGGAGTACCTGCTGAATAAGCTGTTTTGGGATTTATCAAAGCTGAAAACTATGACACAAATTTGTCCGTGTAGCCGACGGGCGGCACTGTAGGTTCTTATCATTTCAGCGTAATGGGATGCTGGCGCCATGCGAAAATAAACACCAACAACAACAACAACACAAGCTAATATAATAGACTGGATGAGACTGGGTTACAGCGGGCGGGGGCGGTGCATGTGTTCGTCCTGTTTGAATTATCTAGGCTCTATCTATGCATAATGCATTGCGGGATGGGACTCATTATTATGGCGTAGCAAGGCAAATGAAATATCCCTGGAGTTTTGTGCGCGACACAGTCCACTAAATCAATGCAGCACTTTGATAAAGCTGTGTGTCCAGATAATAAGTCAGCAATAACTGCTTGCAATCATTTCATTAGGTACAGTATGGATGATACAGTTAGGGAAATGAGAAAAAGAGGATTCACTCTCTAATGTGCAAAGTGCTGGCTGTGTGTGTGTCAAGTCAAGTGTGTGTGAGAGTGCACTGGGTGTGTTTTAGATTGCTTTGTGTATTCCTGGTGATATTTGTGTAGTATATGGTCTGTGTCTGTGTGTACGTTGCTGTATGACGTGTGTGTGTTAGGGCTGGGCAATATATTTATATCAATATTGTGATATGAGACTAGACGTCGTCGTCGATTTTTGGATATGGTAATATGTTGATATGGCGTAAATGTTGTCTTTTCCTGGTTTTAAGGGCTGCATAACAAGTGAAGCGACGTCATTTTCTGAACTTACCAGACTGTTCAAGCTGTTCTATTATTAGCCTTTACTCAGTCATTATATCAACATTACTCAGGATTATTCATCAAAAATCTCATCGTGTAAATATTCTGTGAAAACCACCAATAATCATCCCTACAATATTGTCACAATATCCATATTGAGGTATTTGGCCACAAATCTGATTTGATTTTGTCCATATCGTCAACGCCTAGCCCTATCTTGTTTTTAATAAAAGTACTTGTGACATCTCAAATGTGGCTTTGACTGAAAACTGACCCCCAACGTCGTAGAAAACACGTATATATCGTGTATCGCTATTCAGCCTAAAAACACTGACGTGAAGTTTGGTCCATATGGCCCAGCCCTTGTGTGTGCGTGTGTGTGTGTGTGTGTGTGTGTAAAATGCATGTGTGTGTGTTTGGTGTGAGTGGGACTAGACTGATGGGGCTTTAGTATATCTGTCAGGCTGAGTTTGGGGACTGTTGGAGTGGGTGTGCAGCAGCCAGTGGTCATACATCTCTATTACACGAGATGGGTCACCACAGTGACCAGCTGTTTATTCTCATTAGCTCACACACAATGGCCATCCAGACCAACTCACTATACAGCCTCGCTCGCACCGAGCCAACCCAGGTCCAAGCCAGTTCAATCTGCTCAGTCCAAATCCACACACCCAGTCACACATGCCAAGTGTGTTGCATTTTTATTGGTTAATCAATGTGTGTTTTAACGGTAGCGGTATATTGGAAAAACCTGCACGGCAAAGGCAGAGAAAACACCCACAAAGGCACACAGAGCAGAAAGAGAGATGGAGAGAGCGACAGAGAGAGAGAGAGAGAGAGTGGATCGGCAAAAATCTATATTGACGATCAATTCTGCCTTACAGCCGCTCAATAATTCCTCCCATATTTGGCCGTGGCGCTCGCTGAGTAATCACAGGTTTTGGGGCCTGATATTCATTCTCTGCAGGACAATAGCTGTCTGTGCTGTGCCGGTGTGACAGTGAGGCAGAGGTATTAGCGGGCAGACTCTCTCTCGGTGTGGGATATGAGAGGAGAGAGAGAGAGGAAAGGCTGCCTTTTCATAGCAGCTAGCTAGCAGCGCCGCACAAGACAGGGCTGCAGTGAGAAAAGCTAATGGCTATGATTAATGACAAAGGGCCAGAGGAGAGCCGGGACACAGACGCTACATATATCATCCTCTCCCATCAGTCTGTGCACCTCCCAAGACCCTCTCGGCAGAGGGGGGAGGGAGGGGGGAGTGAGAGACAGAGAGAGAGGAAGAGAGAGAGAGTTATCTACTCCCAGTCCCTTTACACACAGGAATTGCTTCTCTCTCTCTCTCTCTCTCTCTCTCTCTCTCTCTCTCTCTCTCTCTCTCTCTCTCTCTCTCTCTCTCTCTCTCTTCTTGGGGGAAAGTGAAAAAAACAAGTGACAAAGAGGTGATAAGGTGAACAAGAAAATGGCGTGTAAAATAACAGGGAGATATTCTTTGGGAGAGGGAGAGAGAGAGAGAGGGGAGAGAGAGAGAGAGAGAGAGAGAGAGAGAGAGGGGGGGGGGGGGGGGTTGGGCGAGCAGCCTGTGATGGTTCCTGATTTCAGGCAACTTGACTCTTCGCATGCTGAAGCCACATTTCCAAGGTCTTATCTGCCATATGGTGCGCCCTGTTCACATGATTTATTAGGTGAGGAAAAGCGCGCTGATAAATTTTACTGTGTTTCCCTGCATAGGCAACCCGCGGTGTCAATAACGAAACTCAGCCGTCTTTAATGAAAACTTTTAGTACCGAACGGGGTAAGCATCTATTTATGAGTCACTATAATATTACACTGGAGAGAAAAAAAAGAAAAAGAAAAATTGTCTCCACTTCTCACGCACTGTAGAAAAAAAGGGGTTGGATTGGAGCAGGGGGGGAGAGAGCACAGATCATATCCATATGTCTTTAACATGGTGCTGGGCCTATCTCTGCTTAATTGATGCATTCAGCTGTTTACAGCTCACACAAAACAGCAAGGCCTTATTTATGGCCAATTATAGAGTAGTGTTTTTGAGTGAAGGAGGCCCCATTATGCATTCCAGCCCTTTTGATTCTAATTAGTCATTGTGTTCAGCTTTTTGGTTTACATGCCTGATTTACTGGAGGGGGGGGGGGGGGGGGGGGGGGGGGGGGGGGGCTTGTGGTTGTGAGAATTAATTTCCTATTAAACAACATATGCCCATTACTGAATCAAGACGAGGCTAGCTGAGAAACAGGACATGAAAACAATAACTGTAGTGGAGTTGCTGCAGTGCTTACTGACAACTCCTGGTGCTTTTATTATTATGTGTGCAGGCAGAAATTAAGAGATAAAAAAGACAAGGCTATAATAAAAATGACACAAATCTTGCTGTTATGCTCTATGTGACTTTAGCTTCATGTTGTCTGGCTTGGGGGGGGGGGGATCAGGTCTCTTTTAGCTTGACTTACTGTAGGATATAATGCGATATGATGTCTACGATGTCAGTATTAGAGATCACAAAGTTGTGGCGATGCTTCTTGTTTGACTGTAGTAAGATCAGAGTGTGGAGACATTTTTAACAACATGTTAGAAACGACACTGTAAAGATACAGCTAATCAGAGCTATGAATGCTACCTATGTAAAGAGCTATGTAGAATCTGTTTTGACCGGCCGCAAAAAATGATACATAGTAGAAGGCTCAATGGCTATTGAAGGGGTTGGAATCACCAGAGGATACTTAGGGCACAATACGATATTATTGCCATTTTAAACATTTTGCGATATCGAGTATTGCGATAACATATTGCAATTCATGGCCTTTTTTCAACTGCAAATTATGTCCCCAAAGGAAAACTCATGGGTAGGGATATAAGGGTGGGGCTCACCAGAGAGAATCCACGATACAATATTATTGCGATTTTAAAAGATCGATACTTGACCTCCATGTATCGATACGATATTGCCACGCAAATATATGGCGCTACTATGCTGTATCGATCCCCCACCCGCACAGCTATAGAACACCTTAAAAACTGTCAATATGTGTTCTTATTACCGTATATAGTTATTCATTACATGAAAACGGTTTACCAAGCTTGTGCCAATACCTTCCCAACAATGACGTGTTATTTGCAACTGAATGGGAGTTAAGTTGAGGTTGCATTTGCAAACCAAAGCTGCCCCTTTGAAGTACAAACGTCCTACATTTAACAAGTTAAAGTCACACAGGTCAAAGAGGACAAAGGATTTGCCTCACACAGAATCAATGTGAGTGTGTTACAAGGATTCTTAAGCTACTAGTAAACACAATAACCATCAGTAAGGCAATGAAAATAGATGGCACAGCATGCACATAGAAACATCTCTAAAACCTAATTAACAAAAAACAAAAAAACAAAAAAACAAAAATCTTTTTTTTCTCCATGTTTCTTCTGATGAATGGATAAACAGCACAGTTCCACTTTGTTCCTCTCCTAAAGCTTTTTGGACTTATTTATGGTGATTGTGCAGCAATTAATATTGCACAGGCAGCATTGTCATTTTTCAAGTCATTTCCCAGGAAATGTTCTACAGGCCGTAATGGCCCCTCTAACGCTGTAGCTGTCATGTCCTGGACAGCTGCGCTTTTTACAAGACAAACTCCGACACGTCACACCCATCTCTCTGTGGACTCACTCTGCTGCTCACTGCCACCACGCATAAACACACACACACACACACGCACACACACACGCACACACACATACACACACACACACACACACACACACACACACACACACACACACACACACACACACACACACACACACACGGACACACACATGCACACACACACAGAGGCCAAGGCCAGCAGCTGTTAATAGCTGCATGGAAAACTTTGATTAATATTTCACCCCTTGGTGCAGGACTGCTGCGCGAGTGTCACCTTCCAAAACAGCGTCCCCTGAAACCTTCTCTTTCAGGGAGCCTACTTTGCCAGGTGGAGACGATAAATCAGTTAGCAAGACTCCCCCGAACCCCATCAGGCTAATTACAGTGTAGCCATGCAGCTCCGCGCGCGTGCGTGCGTGTCTCTGTGTGTGTGTGCATACACGCATGTTTGGGTGGCTGCTTGGACTGTGGCCAGGTTAGCCGTATTGGAGCATGACAAGCCGTGTAAATAAATGGAGTCCTCACCCTTCAAATTAGCGAGCTGTGGAGCAGAATTCAGATCTGGCGTTCCCCCCTCGTGTTCACTACTGCTTAGCGAGCCTGGGTCAAGCAGTCTGTATATATGGCCGTCAGTGGCTGTTAGCTCGCCACCACCGGGGTCGGTCACAGCAGCAGCGAGCTATAGAGGCTGTGATGCTGTGATGCATAACCAACACTGGCATTATGAAGGCAGGCTGTGAAGCAGGTTGGCTCTGACACACCTGGATGTAAACACTTGTGCTCCGCTGAGAGCACTTTCTCACCGTTGTCGTCGCTAAACTGCAGGGGCAACGTGACAAAGCCTGGAATATATATATATATACATCATGTAGCGTTTCACAACTACAAGGCGCTGACAACAAAAGGTGCAAGCTACATCATTAAGTGGTAATGTAGCTTGAGCACACAGTGGTTTGAGTGTTTAGAAAGGATACAAAAAAATAAATGCTGTTTACACAAGAAGCAGATGTAGAACATTATCTTGCATGGGGTTTTGAGCAAAATAAGTCACCTGAATAAAAAGGAATAAAAAAAAGTATACAAACAAATGATACAAACAAAAGATTATTATTACATCCAACCTTTTGTATAGATTAAAGGCTGTTACACACCAAGAGCGATGTGAATATATACAGTGCGAAATTGCGATGCGAATTTTGACGCGCCTGTCAATCACAGCAACAGATGTGTACACGTCGGAAGCGAATTTCAGAAAAATCGACCTTGGGCCGAAAAAACAAACTCCGCAATAACGCTCAGCGAAACAGCGCCGCTGGTATGCACGGTTGCATTGACTGATATAGGTTCGGAAAATATTATTGACGTGCGAATTAATCGCACGAAAAAAATGCTCCCGACGTGAAGGGTAAACAAAAAAAAATCCAAAAAGCATTATTATATTTCTTCTTAACATATTAACATCTTAACATAATAACATTTATATATTTTTCTTCAAATTCAGGACATGGGTCATGCGCTTCACACCACAGAGATTCGAGTCAGTGACGTCAATGACGTCAGTGTAGCTGATGACTGGTTATCAATAATAATGAAAAAACAGGAGAGCATGCACATCTACGAGAAGTCAGGTGCTGGACAAATGAATAATAATTAGAAAAACAAATAGAGTCCGCACACTGGATTTTAAGGCTCCTGGGGCCGGTTGCACCAACTGGTCTTACACTGGTCTTAAGCTAAGTTGGTCGTAACTTTACGACCTACAGCTACGCCGGTTGCACCAAGACGACTTAAGCCTTATTTTCACTAAGACCAGGCGTAACTCCTACGCCTCGTCAGGAGGAGGCGTAGAGCCTGCCTGTAACAGAGATCTCCGCGGAGACCTTTTTGACCGTCATCGTCGTAACATCGCCAGTTCGCAGTCTTTGAAAGCACGACGTTAGATTATAACTAACTACTTGTGTGGCTTAGCCTTCCCAAATGTTGGCGTTAATTCTTTTAGAATTTAATACATAGAATTGGGAACGTTACATTCAATTTCATTCAGACTCCCTGACACTAATCGCCGCCGCCATTTTCCCCCGGGGCTTCCACAGGAGGAGGCGGGTGGGAGGAGGGAGAGTGTAGTGACGCACATACAGTAGTGGGTGAGGCGCGAGGCACATGTGGGCCAATCAGAGGGCATTCCCCGACAATTCACATGAACGCGCATTGCTATGACCAGCGTAGTTAAGACCAGAGTAAGCCGTGTTGGTGCAACAGGCGTAAGTCCATGGTCTTAACTAAGACCGACGTAGGAGTTACGACCAGGCATAGTTAAGACCAGTTGGTGCAACCGGCCCCTGGTCAATTTATATGGTTATCAATAATAACCTCCATGTGCTCCCACACAGACAGCAGCACCAACCATCCTGTCACACAGACGTGACAGCAGCACCAACCATCCCATCACACAGACGTGTGCCAGAGAGAAATATGAGCATATTTGTGTCATCGCACATCTCAGCGTGTCCACCGCCCGCCGCACGGCACAGCAGCATCTCTGTCAGCTGTTGTCTTTTAGTTTGCTCAAAGCTCAGCCTCACACTGGCTGCAGCACCTGTCTCTGCCACCAGGCCTCTGTGAAGGCTGGAGGATGGAGAAGGTGTGTGAAGGATGGAGAAGGTGTGTGTGTGTCACCTGGGGTCCTCCGACTGAGGGAGGGAGGGAGGGAGGCTGTCATGCCCATCACTGCCCCTAGGACGCCACGCCAATCACACACCCAGGCGGGGCCCACGCTGCGACGAGGCCGGGGGGAAATGCGCACAACAAGACAACAATCGACAGCCATCTTTAAACACGCTTGTCATTCTCCTCAAGAGAGACTTCCATTTGAGCTCTTTAAGTGGCACATGAAAACGCCACAGCCAGCGCCCAAACCATCTCTAAACACAGCTCCCCCCTCGGAGAGATGTTCTCCCCCCTTGGAGAGATGACACATTTGCAGCCATTTGAGAAGACAATGAGAGCGTGTTGCAGATTGAGGGGATTGGCACAGCGGCACGCGTCGGCACGTGCCGCACAGCCCGAGCGGGTCGAGCGCGGCCGTGTGGCGGCGTGTCATTTTCAGGGGCACGCTGTTGCTCGACATCAAGAGAAATCGATGGCGTCTCCACGGGGGCAGAGAGGCCTGTGGAATAGAGGGGAGCTTCTCAGGTCTGTTTGAACTCATTTTCTTCTCTGGGTGGTTGCCCCCTCGCTCAGCCCCCCGAAGGCATCTCCCTCACAGCAGGCCCTGACAGCTTGACACATTGACAGCTGCCGCTGAATGACAACTGATTTGTACAAATTTCAAGCCTTATAAATCTACCTGTCACAACAAGAGCATAAAAGAGCTCGGACCCAGCAGGTAATTCGGAAGTGGTGGGGGAAGCGTCCTCCCCCTCCCGCTCTCGCTCCTGACAGCCCAGTCTGCACCAGAGAGAGAGAGAGAGAGAGAGAGACAGAGAGAGACAGAGAGAGACAGAGAGAGAGAGAGAGAGACAGAGACAGAGAGAGAGAGAGAGAGACAGAGAGAGACAGAGAGAGAGAGAGAGAGAGAGAGAGATAGGAGGTAGACACTCCTTCTCCTGTCCTGCCAGTCTGCCATCATCCTCTCCTCGGGTCCACTTTGAATAAGAACCGCTCAAGTCATTTTCTTGCCAACAGGCGTCCAATCGTCATTGAGACGATAAAGAGCGGAAATTGGGGAGCGCAATTTTGGTTTTACACCAAGATTGAAGCAGCAGCACCTGCTACTCACAGGATGATCATGCTGGTTCTGCGTCTGCAGGCTCTCACGACTAGGTCAATGAGAGCAGGTCCTTTTTACGCTATTTAAACAATATCCCATAATGCATTGCTGCAGTACCCCCCCCCCCCCCCCCCCCCCCACACCCAGCTTTGCTTTCATCCGTTGGTAATGGCAGACCTGGCAGGCGAGGCCTATAGCAGCAGTAAATGGTGTTGGGGAGTCAGTCTATCTCAGAGGCAGATATAAACTCTGAGAGACAGGGTCAGAACAAAATCAATAGGAGTGACAAACAAAAGAGGGCTTTATAAATTCTGAATGAGTTGTCTTTCTCATTTTTAAAGGGATGATGGCTCGCCTGTCTTTGCCATCAATAACTTGTCACTGATTCCTTTCAAAGGTAAACATCGTTGTGATGATTATTGGTCCTCCGTAAGTTCCCCTGTATGGACATTAACCCATTCATTAAACACCAAAATGTCATGGTAACTAGGGCTGTGAATCTTCACTGGCCTCACGATTCGATTACGATTCATCTGTCAACGATTCAATTCGATTCCACGATGCATCTTGATACAGCTCAAAGTATTGCAGCTCCAACTATCAAATCCTCAATTTTCTGTATTATTACTGCACATGGCTACTTTTTAATCAATTAATACAAGCAGTCAGATAAATATCAACTCCCTTTTTTATTTAGAAAGTGCTTTAAAATCTGAATGTCAATAGAAATGTAAACATAAACGATTCAACGATTCATCTGTCAATGATCGATGATCGATGGCATCGATTATACCATTAATTTTGACACCCCTAATGGTGACATGATGATGCTGCGTAGAACACGCCTGTCATATAGCTATTCACTAAACCCTGCTAGTAAAGGCCCGCTAGTGCTGCCATGCCTACAGTGCTCAACTCCAAGTGGAGTCACGACTCACGAGTCCTGAAAATGAGTCCAGGACTCAGACTCCAGTATGAGTGGAACTCCACTATGACACTGTAGCTGACGGAGGACATGTCCTATGCTTGTTTTCCTCGAGTTGTGATGCGAGTCAGATTGGGAGGCAACGACTGGGACCAGACTGACTCTGTGAGTCAATCAACAGAATGTAAGTGTACAACAGCAGGCAACTTCAGTCAACTTTGAGTATAAATATAATTTCAGCGCCATCTAGAACAATGGCTACCAAAAAGAGAACACTTCCCTACTGCCTAACCTCACTAGCTTCCTCATTCTAAGCTGGAGAGAGCTACCTCCTCCTAAACCCTCTCCTATTTGCAAGTAGGCAAAACACTCTAATCCTCTATTTGTGTGTATTCATCCCCGTCCTAAATGTGCCCTTCCGCACTCTAACCCTCAAAGAGCCTCAAAGAGCCGTCCCTCCATGCAGCTAGCGAGCCTGCTGTTTGATTAAGACTTAGCCCAGCGCTTTATCCACGGACAGGACCCCGGCTGGGCCAAAAAGCACCGGTTAAGCAAAAGGATTATCAGTGGCCACTCCCATCCAGGCAGTCAACCTGTCACCCAGATCAAAGCAGCTCCCGGGGCTGAGCCTCAGTCATTTCAGGCAGGTGTCCTCTCATAGGGCTAATGCCAGGACAAGTGCACCGACTCTCAAGCTATTGAAGAAGGGATAGGTGGGATTGTTTGCCTGCCATAATTGGAGTGACTGCAATACATCATCTGAGGACTTGCTCTGAATAGGTCATGTTGACTGAAGGATAATGTGTAAAGTTGAGTTGTGATTGTTACCGATCCCTCGTTAAACTTTTGTTCATAGATCTATCAAGCCAGATCATCTATTTGTGTGCAGTGATTGATTGATTGATTGATTGATTGATTTCAGTGGCATATCGCCCACGTAGGCTTGCAAGGTACACTTTGTAATATGTGTGTATAACAAGTATTATGCCTAAACTCGTGCAAATAAAAGTCAAGGCAGTTTTGGCTCAGGTGTTTCAAATCATGTCTGGCACATAGAATCCAACTTTCCTGATAGTCTTGTATATCCCTTTCACTAAAAAACTAAATGAGCGGTAGAGTCAACTTCTCAGCTTACAATAAAAATAAAATAATAGAATATGTAATTTCCAGTTTCTCCCAAATCACATAACAGACAGATTCTATCCTCCTCTGAGCCTTCCTGCTTCTACAACTAGTGGTAATAGTAGTAGTAGTAGTAGTAGTAGTACCGGTAGTAACTAGTAGAAAATAGTAACTACCGGTATACACAGAGACATTTTTCTTCATGAACAAGGAATCATTTGTTTTTTTACATATACTATATCACGTCATACTCTATTTCAATAAATTAATTCTACACCATTTATCAAATGTTAATGTGAAATAAAAATTATTTGCATTCCATGGATAACTTGCAACTTGCCTACTGGCAATATGTGATGACAAAAGTTATCTGGCCATAAACTTTTATTGCACAATTGACTTTAGCACTGTGTTGAAGGAGAGAGTCCCAGTAAAATGGCGGCTTTATTGCACTCCATATTTTGCTAACATGCAAATGATGGAATCATAATTCACTCTGGATGAAAAGTTGAAATTCATCACCATTACATCAAGATCTTTTCAAACTGACACCAGCATCCAGATGGATCTAAATTTATACATAACTCACTTCAATGCACAAAGGACAAATTGTAAGATTAATTATATAATCCTTTTTTTGACAGCAGTTATTTACCCAAAACAAAACAGCACAGCAATAGAGAAGTTGCCAGAGCCAGCGGCCGGGCCTTAGATGTTTCTGCTGTGAGATCACAGTTGATGACAGAGTCCTGTTATGTCTTGATCATTTGGGAACATTGGCATGGCAAGCAGCACAGTGCCGTGAAGAAATGAACAGACACTGGTGTGACAGCTCTCCACTGGGGAGATGGTCTAACCTCCGCACGTCTCTCAAGACCTCCCAAAACACTGGCTCAAACACACTGCCTCAGCACTCCAAAACATCATCATCATCACCACCATCATCATCATCGTCCACTAGAGTGACTAGACCACCCCAGCCAGACATCAGGCAGATGTGCCAGACCAAACCAAACTTCAACAATAAAAAGCTGCACCAAACAAATGGAGTGTGAATGAGAGAAATAAAAAGAGAGATTCCGCTTGGGGGCATCCGGGTGTGCAGCGGTTCCTTGCCTACCAAACATGAGGGTCACAGGTTCGCCTGTTCGGGGGGAGGGGAACTGGGGGGATAGCATAATCTTCCCACATGCTACGACCTGCCGGTGAAACATCCTCACTGTCAGGTGAAAAGAAGCGGCTGGCGAATGCACATGTATCGGAGGAAGCATGTGCTCGTCTATACCTCTCCGCAGATCGGCAGAGGGGGTGGAGCAATGACCGGGGTGGGACAGAAGGGGGAATTGGCTAAGTACAACTAGGGAGAAAACGGGGGAAATCTGAAAACTTGATTAAAAAAAAATAATAATAATAATAATGCATGAACAGCAAAAGAAGG
>NC_139647.1:161908-231908 GCF_964638095.1 Poromitra crassiceps | reverse complement strand
TCACGTCAGCATATTTGTCATGACGGGGTTACCTCTCCTGTCACAACCATTTTTCTTCCACATGCTAATTGGCAATATCTAGGACCTTCCTCCTAACCACCCCCCCCCCCCCCCCCCCCCCAAATGCACCCAGAAATAGTCGACACCCCCCTTTTAACCCTCTTTCCCTCTGGCTCGAGGCTGTCCCTCTCTTTTAACCCCCTCCCTCTGGCTCGAGGCTGTCCCTCTCTGGGGGAGATAGGGTCTGTCAAATCAAGCCCTGCTAATCCACAATAAAACCCCAAGATCTCATGGGCTATTTGTCACTTCTCCAGGTCCAATCAGACATAACAGGAGGTGTTGATAAGTTATAACATAAACTCTAACGCGAGACTCGCTAATGCTAGATTTATGAGATTATGGCGATCAAAAACACAGATTTATGAGATTATAGCGATCAAAAACACAAAGCAGCCCGTCAAGAGGTAGACTATTTCAAAGCAAACCTTGGGAGAGAAAGATGAGCTAGTAATGTACTATATGTGTCAGTTGAAAGGATGGTTTTCTGGAAATACCGTGGTGGTTCGTGGCAGGCCTACGGTGAGAGAGAAGGGTCAAATGAAGGCAGGAAGGAGACAGACATCATAATTCATATGCAGAGCCAAAGCCCAGTGGGGCTCTTTATTGACAGCACAAGTCTTGTATCTGCACTGAAGGCTGTAACTACATCCACATCTGTATGTCCATAAAGCCGACAAAAGCGCAGCGTCTCTGCCAACAGGATCTGTGGAAAACTACGACTGGAGACAAGACTTTAGTAACAATTACCTTCCACTCTGTGGGAAAGCATGGAGCGTGTGAAACATGCGATTATACTACTTGTTTAGCCTACATCTACGAATCCTGACATTAAAATGATTTCTCATTTGAAAAACTATCCTATATGTACAGCAACTAAACTATTATGATTATCATTAATTGTTAATCAAAGATAACTGTATGTACTCAATGTACAGTACATAATTGATGCTCTTATACCAAACTAAAATGATTTAGTTGACTCTCATTTCCTTCCCAAGCAAAATATTCTTGCCTTTCTTCTCAAATGATAAACATTTCATGCGTCCCAATTCATCATCTATTTTCTGAAACAGTGACATAGATATGATAAGAAATATAATGCTATGTGTCTGGCGGTGACATTAACTTTTTTTTTTTTTTTTTTTTTTTACTTCTCCTGTTTCTCAGACTAGTGCGCCAGGCATGGCTTGCACGCAGGCAGATCAGAGAACATGGCCGCTGTGGCTCGCCTGCTACCATCAATCAGACCCCAAATGGCTTCCCTGACACTCCCCACTACTCATTTTCCAGTGTGCCTTATGTGACCACCATCTTGAAGAGAGCAGCGGGGGGGAGGGGGGGGGGGGGGGGGGGGGGGGTAGGGGTGAGGAGGAGGAAGGGTGTTTTTGAAGAAAAGGGGTAAAGGAAGGGGGGAGGGGGGGGGGGTTAAAATCACTGCCAAATGTTCTCTTAACAATAGGATTCCAAACACATCATCTGGAGAGGTGAGCTGTCGACGCAGCCCAGGTGCGCGCCAGCAGCGAGTGAGTGAGTTCTCTTGTCAATATTGTATCTTTGAAATCTTCGACACGCACTCAAGCCCTCCCTCGCTAATGCCCTCCTCCTTCTTCACACCCCTTTCTCTCTCTTCACCCCGCTCCCCCCCCCCCCTCCCCTCGCCTGACCCCTCCCCTCCATGCGCAGAGTCCAGAGTCAAATTTACAACAACTGTCAAAGTCAGGGATGACAGATAAATTAATCTTCTCTTCATGAGTTTACATCCCAGGCATCTGGGCTGCTGATCTGGCCCCTAACAAGCGCGGGGTCTCGGCGAGCTGTCTTTTAAAGCTGATGTTTTCATGGCCAGAGATGAATTAGCCTGTCATGAGAATCTATTTATACAGCAGTTAGAGGGTGGGGCGCTGGATCCAGGACAGCCTGATTTCATGGGTTAAGGTCCCCTTGAAGCATCTGTTAAATCTGGTTCTGTCAGACACACGTCAGCACCGGGTCCATTTCTGGAGGGGTTTTTGTTCTGCGTTTTCTGCCCAGCTGCAGACCTATGGTTTCTCTCAGAAGTTGTCTGCTATCAGTAGTCTGTGTGGCTGCTTCGTCCCTCCGGCATTCCTCAGCAGATAGAGGCCAAAGTGAGCACAATTCTTCCTTGATTGTGGTTACTCCATTAGTGGAATACCATGGCCTGGGTTTAGTGGAATACCATGGCCTGGGTTTAGTGGAATGCCATGGATGGGTTTAGTGGAATGCCATGGATGGGTTTAGTGGAATGCCATGGCCTGGGTTTAGTGGAATACCATGGCCTGGGTTTAGTGGAATGCCATGGCCTGGGTTTAGTGGAATGCCATGGATGGGTTTAGTGGAATACCATGGCCTGGGTTTAGTGGAATGCCATGGATGGGTTTAGTGGAATGCCATGGATGGGTTTAGTGGAATGCCATGGCCTGGGTTTAGTGGAATACCATGGCCTGGGTTTAGTGGAATGCCATGGCCTGGGTTTAGTGGAATGCCATGGCCTGGGTTTAGTGGAATGGCATGGCCTGGGTTTAGTGGAATGCCATGGCCTGGGTTTAGTGGAATGCCATGGCCTGGGTTTAGTGGAATGCCATGGCCTGGGTTTAGTGGAATGCCATGGCCTGGGTTTAGTGGAATGCCATGGCCTGGGTTTAGTGGAATGCCATGGATGGGTTTAGTGGAATGCCATGGCCTGGGTTTAGTGGAATGCCATGGCCTGGGTTTAGTGGAATGCCATGGCCTGGGTTTAGTGGAATGCCATGGCCTGGGTTTAGTGGAATGCCATGGCCTGGGTTTAGTGGAATGCCATGGCCTGGGTTTAGTGGAATGCCATGGCCTGGGTGGGAGAGCATGTAGAGGAAATGTAAATTCACATTCATCATCTCAAAGGCTTGGCTCCATTATCCAACTCAAACAAACCCAGTGGCTGTAACACTCTGGAGTCCCACAGGCGCCAAATGAGCCTGAACCCACAGACAGGTCTATTTTGACAGAGCGTGGGAGGCCTTTCACTCACTGGTTGGACACATACATGTGCCTTTTAGGCTCCTTTTTAGTTCTCGCCTGAAAACAATGTAAAAGGACTGGAGAGAAGCATGCCCAGGTAGAGATGAAACGCTATGAACATCTCATAACACGATCATAGTGACCAAAATGATCACGTTTATCAGTATTATCACGGTATTGTTAGAATGTGCCTGCAAGGTGACGTTAGATCATGTCAACCAGGAGGGAGAGAGTTGCAGATTTCCTCCAACTAACTTGCATGCGACACAGCAAATAAACGCTCCCACTCCCTCAAATGTTATGTATAATGTTAACATAAACAATAACAGCTAATTATTAATTCAACTGAGAGGGAGAGAGAGAAGCCATCGCGCTAACTGCTAAGTTATCGCTAACTAAGGCTAAGTAGCTAAGGCTGGCAGATGTGGAAAGCGTAAACAGCTGTGGGATTGGCGAGAAAGTCGTCAAAAGAAGGAGAGAGCTATGAGTGCTTGAGCAGAACTAATGTACATTTATGTACACTGGCTAATTAGCCGCTGTAATGAAGAATATAGCAAAATTAGCCAGGTTGAGAGCAGCAAAAAACACTCAGCAGCAGCCTCCAGGCCCCAGCAGCCTGCTCATGGGGTGTTTAGGGAACCTCGGTAAATTGTAGCATAGCCTCTCTACCATCCATGAGGCCGTTTACCGATCATCTGCATGTGAGTGAGGCGTTTACAGACATTTGGAATTTGTAGCTCGAGCAAATCCTCTGAGTTACACTTACGTTATCGTGTGTTACTGGATATGTAACTAACATTGCAGTCTGAGCCATCTGTGCTGTAGTTTCTATTTTTTTTTAATTCTGTTTCTATTATAGCTCAGGGTATTATGAAGGGTGCAGTGCATGGCTACTGTCTACTTGAAACTGAACGTTTTCTAATATGGGAAGACTTTATTATAGAAAGATGCTGTATTGTGTTCTTAAAATGTTTTATATTTTTGGAAGATTATTTTGTCTCAAATTGTTGTATTATAACAGCACATTGTTATTTATGTAAGTTCTCTCTTTTATTACCAAATAATTTATGAGTAATACAGTTAAGATGGAAAAAATATTGATACATTGCATTACTAAATTTTGTGCTGGTGCTCCTGAAATGTTCATTAAGGAGTAGTTAGTAGTTAGTAGTTAGTAGTTAGTTAGTAGTGCGCCTAGTGCAAAAAGTGAGTTAGGAGCCCTGCAGCTGATCACACCACAGTGAAACATAAGAGTTTCAGTACTAAAGCATTGTAGAGTTGACTTGCTCCTGAAAGTGTTGATGACTTAGCTGTTACAGTCTCTCTCTCTCTCTCTCTCTCTCTCTCTCTCCCTCCCTCCCTCGCTCCCTCTGTCTGTAATTCATCTTAAAATGGATTGCTCTGTCACCTGGACTAACACTTCACTGAGAGCAGCCATCAATAGTTTTTGTCAAAAAGTGCACGCTGTGCCAGACGTGTCATCAATCACCATTTACATAAAACAAAGAGGTTTCTATATGACTGCCAGTCACAGGCAGCAGCAGCAGCAGCAGAAGATAAAAGCAGCCGTTTCATAGGTCCACAGAGACACACTGACTGCACACGTCAGGGCTCCATGTGTTGTCAATCTCAAAGCGATTGCTATTGGATCGCAAAACAGCGGGCAATAAATCAATGAACCAGAGTTATACGATCTCATCCATAAGACCTGAGGTGAGCTGACACAGGTTTGAAGAACAGCTCTAAATGAAGATTACAGGTGGATATTTTAACGGTTGAAAATTGTACCAATGGGAAAAATGTGCTGCTATAATTTAACCAATAAAATTCATAGTGGGGAAAAATCAGTCCAAACGTGTAACAAGAAGACAGTGGTCGCTAATGACAACGTGCTACGGTAACATGATAGCGTGCTCGGGGGCCTGTGTCGTGTCTACGTCCACCTGTGTTTGGACAAGTGCAGGAGTCAAGAGATACGAACGGCATCCTCTCCCCGAGTTTTACAGCCAACATCCATCCTCAGAGGACTAAAATAAGCCAGCTTTGATATGAAACACACACGTTCTTCTTCTGCTCTCTCTCTGAGGCTCGGCTCATACATTCACAGCTTTTGACACCCCCCGAGAAAGCAAGATTTCAGAACCATTTATTTAACAGATGAAATATGGTAATGTTTCTCATAATCACTCCCGCTCCGTTAGCCATTTTTCCAGACAAATACAGAGATAATCTATTCAGCCGATACTGTTTGTTATTTTGGAAATAATGTATTGTATAAACACTAAAAACTGATTCACTACAAACTAATGAGATTTATTGCATTTTTGTCTTTTTTTCCTCTCTCTCTCACCTTAAGTTTAAGGTAATATACACATGGAATCCATATCAATGTGCACGCACGCACACACGCACACAGACACACAACACGCGCACACACACACACACACACACACACACACACACACACACACACACACACACATAAAGAATTCAATTTGGAAGCCATCATTGGAGCGCGGAGGAGGACAGGAAAGTCATATTGCTATAATGCTCAGATTATCAATCATACTGACGTGTTATTGGCTTTATCACTGTACATACCATTAAAATGATGTCTGGCCCAGATTGTCAGGGGGCAAAACATTAAACAGGCCAGGATTAAAATGCACATCCCAAACAACTTTCCCTCTCGCTGCTGAAATTGCACAGGACCAGGCAGCTGACTTTGGATGTGCTGTCAGAGAGGAGACATGGCGTCTAACACGGAGCTCTGGGCTGACGTGGAGATAGATAGTGTCACACAGCAGGAAATGCAGAGACTTGCTTCTATTTATCACACACTGTAGCCAGTCAATGCACTGAAAGAGTGATAACAAATGAGGGGAAGGAACGTCTATTCATCTCGCCTTGCGCCCCCTAATCACACGTCATTGGCAAGCTCCTTAGCACTAGAATGATATGCGGCTAGCAGCCTGCTGCTCATGAAGAAACATATTAATACCAACACTGGCGCTATTAAAGTAATTTTGGTGGCTCTGAAGCAGCGGGGAAAGCAAATATCCATATTTCAAAAAAGATCTTGACAGTTAAAAGGTTGTTAATGGACGTTTAAATGCCGCCGCTGCTGCTGCCAAGCTGACGAAGACAGCCCGTAAAGCACACGAAATGTCTCCTACTCTCACATGCTTTAATCAAACACACCATTCTGCCTGCCGGTGTACCAGCAGCAAAAATACTTTCCCAAGAATTTGTCTTTTCTTTTTCCAAACTGCAGTCATAAAACATATCAGATGAGCTTGTATGTGAAGTGATCCCCCCAACCCCCCCACCAAAGGAAATTAAAAGCTTTCATATGGGTGTTTGGTGTTAATTATAAATCTGGTTTCAGAATTCAGTGGAAAGCAAAGTGTGTTTTTATGGTTCTGTCATGGTTTGGAAACACATTACATTTCTGAATTCAGAGCACAGGAGAAATTATTCAAGTTGTTAAAAGACAAGTGACAGTGTTTCCCCTATACGCATCGCTGCTGAAATATGGCCGCCGTCGCCTAATTACAGTGTTATATATATATATATATATATATATATATATATATATATATATATATATATATATATATATATACATATATATATATATATACATATATATATATATACATATATATATATATATATATATATATATATATATATATATATATATATATATATATATATATATATATATATATATTTATTTATTTATTTATTTATATATAGCCGCACACCCTGACAGGCCCAGGTGTTCAACAACAGTTCTAACTTTGTCATTTCCTTTCTATTATCCCACTTCTAAGAACAAGAGAAGCTCAGTTTGGCTCCTCTGTCTCAATCATCTCATTGTGGAGAAAAGCTCTTCTGGACACAAAGTTACATTGACCCCTGCAGTATGTAGAGCTGTCCATCTGCACTGGCCAACAAAGTTGCTCTTTCTGTCCGTGCGAGGAGCGGAGAGACGTCTGTCACATTCTTACAATACGCTCTTCACAAGACGCTAGGCTAATAGCTTTCTGTAATATTGAAATAAAGCCATGATATCATCCCTCAGCAGGCGTTTCACAGAGCACGCGCATATGAGAGGGTTTTTTCTGGGAGTTAAATACACTGTGGGCGATTGTAGCGGCAGAGGAGCAGCTGAACAAACTAAGGATTCTGTTTAATTTCCAAATCTCTTACATGTTGAGCTAAATATAAAATGATACATGGTCTTTATAGTCCTGCTGAGGATGCATCATTCAGCCTGCATCCATTTCATACTCTGTTTCTTTTTACCTCCGCCAACACAGTGGTTATGTTTTCACCCTGTCTGTCTGTCTGTCTGTCTGTCTGTCTGTCTGTCTGCCTGTCTGTCTGTCTGTCTGTCTGTGTCTGCATGTCTGTCTGTCTGTCTGTCTGTGTCTGCATGTCTGTCTGCCTGTCTGTCTGTCTGTCTGTCTGCCTGTCTGTCTGCCTGTCTGTCTGTCTGTCTGTCTGTCTGTCTGTCTGTCTGCCTGCCTGTCTGTATGTCTGTCTGTCTGTCTGTCTGCCTGTCTGTGTCTGCATGTCTGTCTGTCTGTCTGTCTGTGTCTGCATGTCTGTCGGTCTGCCTGCCTGCCTGTCTGTCTGTCTGTCTGTCTGTCTGTCTGCCTGCCTGTCTGTGTCTGCATGTCTGCCTGTCTGTCTGTGTCTGCATGTCTGTCTGCCTGCCTGCCTGCCTGCCTGCCTGCCTGCCTGTCTGTCTGTCTGTCTGCCTGTCTGTCTGCCTGCAGGATATCTAAAAAAGGTATGAACGGATTTGCACAAAACTTTGTAGAAAGGTACAAAATACAAATACAAATTTGATCACAAAAAAACTTTGTACAAAAGGTTAGTCATGGGCCAACTTTGAACTGACTAACTTTCCACGTAGACTTAGTAGAAAGTGTGCTGCGGGAATCGATTTGACATTTGTTAGAGCCTAGAGGGCATGATGACCTGTCAGCTAAATTGTCGTAAATTCATGACCGACTTACGATTGAACAGTAGGGAGCGCTACAAATGCCAGAAAACGGTACGATGACGAAATTGTGCAAAATTTGCTACACATGTTCAGGGAGGCTGTAAGCTACTAGTCAAAATAAGACGCTTTGTCAACATTGGTGAAAGTGGGCAGGGTGGCCGCCTATGGTGTAATAACCATGTAACAGCCGGAATAGTGCTATCTCCTTTTTAGATTTTGGTATTTTTTACCAAATTTGGTATTGGCGCTGTGGGCCTGAATATATCGTTATCGGTCCGATGAGCAAATTAGCACCATGTTAATATCGTGTATAATCAGTATCGGGGGGGGGGGGGTTTCATATTGAGAGGAAACAATGCAGTACATCTATGATTTATGGGCTTTTCCAAATGTTTTGGAAATAAGAAAGACATGACTTTTTCAAATTCACACTGTTTAATTTACATGTGTTTTTAAGTATGTACACAATTTTATTGTCATAGAAACTTGTTTTTATACAGATCACGTTGCAATATTCGCTAAATATCGGTTCAATGTTGATATTGGTTAGCGCGGTATCGACCAAAATGTTCATATCAGTGCATCCCTACATTAATGTGTTAACTTCCTGCATTCCTGCCTCTCTTATTACTGACACGCTGCTGAACCCATGTGACAGTGTTTCCACTCTTTCCATGGCCAGAGCCATTGTTGCCATACAAAGAAGCATACAGTAAAACGTCTGACTGACTGTAAGCATTATGGAAAATGCTAATAATAATAAACTACACATCCCATATTTGAGTGATGGGCAGGAGTGGGCATATTAAATTATCTTGACAATGAAAGACGGCTTGTGCTGTAAACGGAGAGGAGAAGCACACAGGTCCCATGACCAGACACAAGATGTTCTCTCCATGTCATTTCCTCATTAGCAGAAGCCCTCAGCCACTCATACCACAAGGCCTCACAAAGGTTCCTCTTCATACCAGTCAAACTCACCATCAATATCAAATAACATTTGGCCTTCAGGGCAGTCGTTATATACAGTAATCATCATAGTTCACTCTATCTTATGTGATGCTTTTCATCTATTTCAACAAATGTTGAAATAGTTGTAGCAAATAGTCACAGTGTGAAGGCAGTTGAATGGCAGCTTGTGTGAAGTGTACAGACGAAACAGACACAAGTCCTTCTGTAGTGGGACTTTGAAGGCTGTTCGCCTCAGTCATCTCCCCATAGAGGAAATGAGTCCACTGACTGGGCCCACATCTTTGTTCTGCTCATACAGACAAACAGAGAATGAAACTGCACACATTATGAAGGCTATTATCTTCAGCTGCCAGTCTCAGTGAGAGAGCCACAAAGCTGCCTCTCCAAAACGCATTGGCAGAATGAGAGGTGCAAGGAGGAGAAGATTCTCCCCTCTCTCCCTCCCCATCTTTTCTCTCACTCTATCATCTCCCTTGCTTCAATCTCTCTCTCCATCTATCCTCTCTCTCCCTTCTCTCCCTCATCCTTCTCTCTCCCTTCCCTCGCCCTCTTCCTTCTCTCTCTCTCTCCCTTCCCTCGCCCGCTTCCTTCTCTCTCTCTTCTCTCTCTGTAATTACTGACAGACAGGAGGGAGTATGAAAAGAGACGGACAAATGAGAAATATAAATATTTTCTCTGAATGATATTAAACCCTGACAAAGTAAAGGAACAAAAATGAAAGGTAGTTTGGATTTTGACATTGTATCAAATCTGACAAGATATTAAAGTGATCTCAAAACACAGACTGTCTGTATCATTGCCAAGACAAAATAGGACGTCCTTTCTTGGATTTATTACTCGAGATTTATGACTCAAAATGACATAAAGTGACATTTTCAAAAATAATTGTTCGGGAGACACAATCCCCTCACTTCACCAAATTAGCAGAACCCAACGGCACAGCCTAATCTTTCAAGCAGAACTCAAATGGCCCCAATCATCAACCAACCGAACCAGAGAAAATCGCAACCGTGGTACAACTCAGATGACTTGATCTGTAGTCAGTCAATCACCGGAAAGAAAATCCCCTCAAATCCTTGATGACTGCAGCATGCTCATCCACCACACACACATCCATCAACTCAGAGGTTACCACTAGGTCACTGATGGTTCTCATAGCAAATTCACTCTTCCCATTCGGCATCTGTAAAAATGATTACCATCGGAAAATGACCAATCCACGATATTTACTCGATTTGATTGCACTTGAAATGTTGTGATTGTCTTTAGCTAGCTTTCCTACTTCTTATCTCTGTATATCGATCTGACCGCTACGCTGCATACAGACACTAAGACAAATTCCTTGTACTGTATGTAACTCTGTTTCTGATATGGGACTAGTGCTGCACGATTAATCGAATCGCAATCGCGATGTCAGCACGTGCGATTACATAACCGCAAAAGTGTGCGATTATTTTATTTTTTTCACATCTTTTTGAGTGTGTGTGTGTGTGTGAGAGAGCCTCCTCTAAACTAACGTTACACGCGACGCAGCAAACACACGTTTCTCTGCCATCACACTGGGCATCAATACTAGCGGGAGACTTCTCCCATGGACTCCTGCAAATAAGTAATGTTATGTGCAGCAAAGTTACATTATCTTACCGAGAGGCAGAGAGAGAACATCCATGATCGCTAACAGCAAGCTATGCTAATAACTAGCTAGCCGTTCGTTCAGAAACGCATGTAAACAACCGTGTGAATAGTGAGAACGTCAGTAAAATAAGGAGAGAGCTGCAGGTGCTTATGCAGAACTAGTGCGCGATTAAGTACACAGTGGAGATGACCCGCTGTGATGAAGAATATAACGAGATTAACAAGGTTGATAGCAGCAAAACACTGTCCAGCAGCACCTCCAGGCTTCAACTAGCCTGTCACATGACGCCTTCATGGTCCCTCGTTAAAAGTCTGCAGATGCACGTAACCTCACCTCTCTCTCAAGAAGTGTCACGTGAGTGTGGCGTTTAAGGCCATCTGTCGCTACAAAATAAATAAACGGGGTGTATCACTGTATTACTGGACACTGACAGACATGTAACTAACTTTGCAACTTTGCTGAGCCATCTTCTATGTGCTGTAACACAGTGCAGTTTCTATTTGTCTGGTGTTTCTTTTTTACATGTTTGGGACAGGCAAATGTCTCAAAATGTTTTATTTTTTTGTAAAGATAATTTTATTTCAAATTGTTTTATTTTTTTAGTTTTAATATATTTTAAATTGTAACATATTTCATGTATTTTAGTCTGTGATATGTGAAACCGTGGTATTTTTGTCCAAGGTTATCATACCGTCAAAAACTCATGCCGGCACATCCCTAGATACCTCTTGTTTATTATATCGCAATCACAATCGCAATCGCAATATTGTCCACCCTAATCGCTAATCGCACCTTTCCCCCAAATCGTGCAGCACTATATGGGACACTGCGTTATACATTTTGTTTTTTGTTTTTAATTAAGATTGCACATATTATGCACAATTTTAACTCTGTACAGGTCTCGCATTCATGACAGAGAGCAGCGTTCTCTCCAAGATCGCATGTAAATTCAGTCAAAATACACTGCACGCACGCACGCACACACACACACACACACACACACACACACACACACACACACACACACACACACACACACACACACACACAAAACCCCATGAGAGATGTGGTCATACAGCCCTTTCCTCGCTTCCGGATATTCTTTTCAATCCTGGGCACCTGGAGCATCGTCCGCTGGCCCCGGCACTTCAAAAACACAGCTCATGAAAAAATCAGGAGGCCTGTCTGACATGTGTCCCCCTGCCCTGATGGCATGCCAACACCAAAGCCAGACATTGATTTTCTGTAAGGCTGGGTCGGATTAGCCCTCTGCAGGGATTAACTGCCTGTGCAAGGCCTCAGGGTTGGCTATAAAACTAATAATTAATTTAAACAGCCCGGGCCCCGTGTGGAAGGATACACTCACTACATGTTGCCAGCATGAGGAGGCTGAGTATGAGTGACGGACTGTCTGGCCACACCGTGGAAGGACCAGCTGTGGAGTATATCGGCCTATGTTAAACTTTCCAATATCACATTTGGTGATTACCGTCGTGGTCAAAGTTTCAGCTGCAGATTACTTGTTGTTAATTATTTGTTTAATAACATAATCTGACTGGAAGCCACGCCAGTAGCCAATTAAGAGTCATGGCTGCTTAGCTGACATGAGCACAGTGAACGTCTTTCTCTTGTTTCATCCTCATACTGTGCTGGAACACTAGAGGGTCATTAAGATATACACTAGCTATGAGCTACCATATAGTACTGTATAGTACTGTACAGAGGGTCATAAAGATACACAGTACTATGAGCTATACACTACTAATGAAGTGATCCGATACAATACATTTTAATATGAAAAAGTCATGATATGCCAAGATATTTTTATTTTATTTCTAAATGAATTATACTGATAATATAATATGATTAGGGCTGAATAAGGAAATTCCCACATTAGTATCAAATATCAAAGTACAGTAGCAGCACACTGATCCTTCATATTAAGGAGGAAACAGAACCACTTGAACATGATCCTTCATAGGCAACTTTGTTTCGGTTAAATGTCATTTTCTCGCACCTGTTACACGGCTACATGTGGAGTGGGCACTGTAGCATTAGCAATGTTACACGGCTACATGTGGGCACTGTAGCATTAGCAAGCTAAAGCAGAATTGAAATACTCAAGCTGTAGTTATGGAACTGAAAGAAAATCCACATCTATTCTAAGTTTAAGCCGGTGATACATGTAGCATTTTTTATAGCATCAAATGAGAATGCCATACAAGTGGTATTGTTAATAAGGCTAGTGTTCCCTCAAATGTACTACCTATAGCCATAGGGTTAGCCTAACCCTAACCTACATTTCCCATGTACCCTGTTGTTACCCTAGGGGTACAGGGTTACCCTGTACCCTGGCAAAAGAAGCTTGTCTTATTTTGGTCCCTGGTCCTGGAATGACCTGCAGACACGTTTTAAGTTGGTTTCTTTGATTTCGTTGTCCAGTTTTAAACACAAGTTGTCAGAGGTTCTTGTCTCGAGCTGCTCCTGTGGCAACATTTAAACTTCCACTGTGCACTTTGTCTCTTTATGCACTTTATGCCTCTCGTAGCAATATTTGGACTCCTCTGTGCACAATATGCCTCTGCACTTTATGCTTCTTTTATCATCATTTTATGACTATGATTTTAGGATGTAAATCGTAATATACGATTTTATTTCGTATGCTTTTTACTATTACTTCTGATGCAGTGTTGGTGTAGTCTGTGCTCTGTTTTAATTAGTTTTTGTATCTTGTATGTAAATGTGTGTATGATCTGATCTGTAACTTGCTGCCTTCTTGGCCAGGTCGCAATTGTAAAAGAGATTTCGTATCTCAATTTGTTTTTACCTGGTTAAATAAAGGTTATAATAATAATAATAATAATAATAATTTCCGTCCTAAAGAGATTGTTGTTACTTTCACTCCCTCCACCATCTGCCAACAAGATGAAATCTTTAGCTCAGTTTACGTTGTAAGAACAGTAGACATCTTCTTGTTTTGTGCAGTAAAGCAATCTCCCTTTGTGCCATAAAGCAATAAAGCAGGGTTTCGTGTGAAATCCAACCCTTTGCACACTGTCAGATGGAGTGTAGAGGCTGGTGAAGAAGACAGCGAGCTCTTCGACAACAGTCTAACTTGTTTATGGTAATTATTATACTCTATATGTCAAAATGAAGGGTTAGGCTAGGATGATTTATTGGCAATAAAATGCTGCATGTAACACCGTCAGTATCTCTAAGAGAAAGAAAAAGAGAAAGAGTGAACCCAAAAGCTGGCGAATAGAAATGTCTTGGGAAGAATGTGTGTTTGACTTGAGGTGAAACCAAAACAATGAAAAGCAACACATGCTGTAGTAGCATTTCGCTGCATCCCTCAGAAATCATCCCCCTCATAGCTGCCACAGCCAGAGAAGGTAAAGGGATTTCTCCTACTCTTCAAAAGCCTTTGATCTGACTGACACAGAAACGGCCCTCAGATCAGAAGTCTACCGACCCTGTTGGGTCTGGCTGCCTGGTCTGCTTCTCCGTGTACACTGGGGCTCCTCCGAGGATTCTCTCCCCTCCTCCCAGCTCTCCTTTAGCTCGTCTTCCTCCTCTTCCTCTTGCCGTTTGGTGTTTTGAAGCATCTGAGCTACAGACATGTTCTGAGCTCTGGCGGGACCCAGGGGCCCCACATCCCAGACAGAAGCAGAGGAGCATCAAGAAACTCTCTGCTGTGCCCCCCAGTACAAACGCTATCCCACCAGCGCCACTGGGGGAGAAACTCCTAAACATCACCAAACGTCTGGACAGACGAGAGGAGATCAGAAGACTGTTTGGTTTGTTGTTCACATATTATCACGCTGTCAGCAGGCTGGTACAGTCGGGCGGCTCGCGGAGGGAACAACCGTGATGGGGGAGTCGACGCATTTATCCTAATGGAAAGACAATGTTTTAGGAGGGAAAACAGAGAAGAAGAATAGTGTACTATACAGACCGCTGGCCCCAGAATGGAGGGCTTGTGTTCCTTGTAGTTTTCCAGCACAGACATGTCAGCAGCAGGGACATGAAACATGCCGTCACTGCTTCTTATCTCAATATGTCCACGGGTGGAAAAGTGAAGCAACAGCCTAGTGATGTCTTGCAGTCTGCCTGACCATTAAAACATATTTCCATGCTGATGGATGTCAGATGTTCGCCTCAATAAACCATCGCTCGCCCTTGATTCTCGAGGTCATTCCTCCTCCTAACTACAGTTTTCTAAACTTATTTTTTTGTATGCTTTGCAAAAAGAACAAGTTAAACTTGTAAACAACTTAAAATAATAGAGGAAAGTGTGTTGGGGGGGCAGCAGTAGTGGTGGGGGGAGTTAGGATGTTATCCGCCCACAAATCTTCCTGGCTGACCGATATCAGGTTCTGGAGATGGTGGCCTGGAAGGACAATCGGAGGTTTTTATAAGTGAAAGCTGTGAAAGATGTAAGTTTATCTGAAATGGAAAGAGGAAATGACTTACAGCTGTGCTGAGAATGTGCCACAGCTGTCCAGAGCCAGAGATGCTTTAAGCATTCTACAGGAGTGCAGAGTAGAAGAAAAAAAAACTCTCCCGCCAAGGCTGAATGTAGAGAGCCAAAGTGGAACGTCACTTCCTGCTTCAGCACTGTACCAGAGATTTCCATCCGCCATTTATTTTCCCATAGATAGACATTTCATAAAATGCTTATAAAAATTGTTTTACTTCATCAAACCAAACAGTTCAGCTATATTTAGAATCGGGAGCGACCATAGAACATCTCACTCCAACCAAAACTTAAAAAGACAACACCCCCCCAACCCTAACCCGATTTTTTTTAACGTTTTGGTCTGAGTGAAATGTTATGTGGTCTCTCCTGTTTCTAAATATATCTGAACCGTTTTGTTTGACGAAGTACAACTATTTTTATAAACATTTTATGAAATGTCTATGGGAAAATAAATGGCGGATGAAAATCTCTGGTACAGTGCTGAAGCAGGAAGTGACGTTCCACTTTGGCTCTCTATATGGGCCTGGGACTGCAAAGGCAGCAAATCAGACAGTCCACATGCAGTTTATCACTCTACGGGTGGCAAACCACGCTTAAATATGACTCAAAACATAGGGGTTAAAGGGTTATTATATTAGGCTTTTTTTGTGCCAAGATGTAAGAGCAAATTCTTTTAGTAATGATGAGGCCTTCAAGGACCGCTCTTTCTAATAACAGGTTCCAACTGCATTTTTATGGTCGTAGGATTTATCCATCTACTGACAACATTTATCATACGGCACTCTTAAAAAAATCACCCCCCCCCCCTGAAATTCAAAACATGGCAAAAACCGCAATCATCCTCTCAGATCCTGGCACGAATACACTCATGTATCTGTCTTCACTTTTCACCCCTGGGCCCTCCAGGAGAAACTGTGGGAGATTGAAAGCCATGAAGCGACCAAAACTGCCTCGACCGTACCAAAGGAAGCTCCTTTGTTCTTCTTCCAAAACGGGCTCCAAACCGTTTCTTTTTTTTTTCCCTCTTTCCTTTTCCATTTGGGCCTCGGCCAAGGGAAGTAGAAGTATGGCCGCCCTTCTCCATGCTCTGTTCTAATATGTTCCATGCCTTCCAGTTGCTTACATCATCAATCTGGGAGATGGCTAAGTGTGATGGGGTGAACATAAACAGTGCTTGAGTTATGGGCTAAAAGAGACACCGGCTGTGTCTCAAACATATAAGTTGGCGCCCTCTTCCCTCCAGACCTTCCTTTTTTCTTCTTTCTTGTATGATGAAGTCCTGTGCATGTGCTCTGCGTTTTAAAATCCGTGCTGAGGAGGAGGGAACGGAGCGACGAAAAGGAAGCCATTATACAATATCAAAACTCACCCACCTCGTCATCAACTTCAAGCCACGAGCGTGGTATTGACAGCCCGGTGCCAGTCCTAATCATCTCCCTTTGAATGCTCGCTTAAAGAAATACACACCCTCGTGTCAAAACCTGACTGCACATTAACTCCCAATCGTCTACTTAATGAATTATACATCTGACTTTTTTTCCCTCGCTCGTATTTACATGGTGTTTGGAAATCGGCAGCATTTGTGGGCTAGTTGTAAAGTATTTAATAAGTGTTTAAATATGGACGAGAGAGGCAAGATCTTAGCCAGAGAGCATCGCACCGTTACTGTCGATGTTTACGCAATAACAAAGAGACTGTGCTGTGGCGGCCTATCAGAATGAGGAAGACATATGGGCGGTTTGTTTCTAACTTGCCAAAATAGAAAAGGGAGTATGTCCACTCGGGCCCCATCAGGTCAAGCCATAAAGATCCATCAAGTGGCTTTGCACTCTGCTAAAACGCTAAGGAAACATATTGTACATTTTAAGACCCTTTTTATTCAGCCAGACTGTGTACTAAAACCTAATTGGATTTCTGTCAATGGAAAAAAATATATCCCTGCCGGACGGCTTTGAACTCAATAGCTCCTCTGACTATGAGGGAGTGGGACCTCGCCACATGCCAAGCACCGGGCAGGAAAATTAAATCGGTGGTCAACATAAAATATTAAAATAGCATGGTATCGAATTTTTTGAAAAATGATGTCAGGCCCGCTCATTATGTCCGGCGAGGCAGTGAATTAAGCTATATTTAGTGGGTGATAATTGAAATCATAGCTGTAGTCATTACCACTGACAAGTTTCTAAATAATACCCAATAAATCCCCTCTTTGTAGCAGGGTCCCCGTGACAGCTGGCACTGCTGAAACATATAAAGTACAGAAACAGAATCGCTATTCCTTTCTTTCTTTCTTTCTTTGGTCTCTCCCTGTCATCCCCCCATCTCTCTCTTTCTCTCTCTCTCTCTCTCTCTCTCGCTGCCTCTCTCTCTCTCTCTCTCTCTCTCTCATAGAGCCAATAAAATGTCAGCTTTTATCCTCCTCCTCCAAAGTGTTGGCTAGATGTCAGCAGGCTCTTCTAAAGCTCTGCCACTGCGAGCTGAAGGCCTGTAAATCTGGGTGTCAGTGGCACGCCATCCGTCTTGGGATATACAATAAAAAATGTGACGCAGTCATAAAAGGAATGGCATCACTGGCCAGTATATATAATGTGAACAAAAGGAACATAAAGATGTTCCGTTCCATTCAGAAACCTACACCACAAGATGGCTCTAGAATGTATGGGGGGGGGGACAGGGGGGTCTATGGAATGTGCTAGAAGGCTGATGGCAGCTCCTGACTGATTAACAGACGATTCCTCCGTCAGTGGGCTTTTGTTGTGTCGTAACAGAGAGATTTATACTGCAGACAGAGCGAGGGGAGCAGGGTTTCATTCGGTCGCACTGAGGCCAATGCCGAAGTAGCAAAAGCTGTAGTTCCTCAAATGGCCACTTGATGCTCGCTCCAGAATGGAGTCATTCCCCATTCACCCCCATGTTAAAATGCCTGACTTTACCAGGCATGTATAAATATGTTTACAGCCTGATACCAAAAAAAATCAGTTTTGGTCTCTATACGGGGGATTTCAGTCAAATTTAGTTGAGGTAATGGGTTTATTCTAGTCATTCTTGTTCATTCTTTTTTATGGCTTCACCTTACAAAGATAATATGTTGGTGGAAAGAGCACATTATTGTGATTTGGCTGCAATGTGGGCAGAAAGTGGATTATATGAGATTGCCATGTAACCAAAAGAGAAATTGCATTACTTGAGTTGATCTCAATAAAAAAAAATGTAAACAAATTTGTGGCTTTAATTTGATTTGATTTTCTTATTTTTTTCTGTTAGTTTGCTAGTATACTGGAGAATGGCGGTCTTTCTTTACACACTGCAACTACAGAGGTCCCTCTGTGTATTTTTTATTTAGTTTATGATACTGTTTTATTGGAACACACAGTTTTGTATGAGATTCCTATCATTTCACCTTCAACAACTACATCCACACACACGATCTGTGACATCTAAGTCTTTTTTTAATGTGACATTTGCACTTAGAACACAAAAAATATTGAAGCCGACACGACTATTGAGTTTATTTGGATGACCTTAGCTATGATTTTGATAAATATGACTACAAATTCATCTTTATTTCACTATAGGATTTCCTGAGCCTAGCACATTGCTGGCAGTGTTTTTACTATACTCTACAGACAGGAAGCAGCAATTACTTAAAAGAAGATTCTGATATAAGCTCAAATTGGACGGATGGAAGAACAAGACAACCCATCCATTAAGCAGAACATCTACGCCATTTTCCTAAGCCCTCTGTCATCCCAGTACTGTCCCAGGAGTAGTCCATCACTTAAGAAAAAGACCCCAGTGAAAATTAAAAATGATTTTTCCCCTCCCAATACCATAAAACCAATATGGAATAGCAGAGTTCCTCATATGAATATGTTATTTCCTGCCAAACCATGTCTCTCTCATCTCTGGTTTAAATCTGTTAGGGGCTGGAGGAGCTCTGTATATCCTCCTTAATTCATGAGACACAGATCAGGTTATCCTGGAATATTAGCCTAAGCAGGCCTGATAGATCGGATATATGGAATATATATTTCCTTAGCAGAACCATGTACGCCACCAACCGCACGCACGTGCACGCGCTCACACGCATGCACAATACACACTTCCAGTTAAGTGATGTGAGGACTTCATACTGCCAATGTTTCATATCCTCTCCTCCTTAACTGACACTTTATCTGCATACTGGCATCTCTGCAGATTGAACACTTAGGCAAGACAATGACAGGCTCTCTCCCCTGTTGTCACTTCTCATTCTAAGCCCAGTCGAATGCCTCTGACTGGGCTTCTGCCAATAACACAGCCCCCCTCCCCTCCACCACCACCGCGTCGCCATCAAACACCCAGTCTACCTACAGCCCCCTCCCTCCCCCCAGCACCGCCATCAAACACCCAGTCTACCTGGCTGAGATATAGGAAAGGAACACTTGATGTCTGTGACACTCATTTGTCAATTAGCAGGCCCCTTCCTGTGTTGACACACAGCACGTTGAAAGACAGAGAGGTGCCTGTGACGAATTAACACCGACAGATGAGTGAGGCGCAGTCTGCACTGTAACGTGCATTGGATATGAATATAAACACAGCTGACAGGCCGTACACGGGTTTATTTCATTTCTGCAGTGTAGCAGGCCTCCCTACTTTGTCTCCTCCTTTGTTCTCTTTTCATCACACTACTTACATCTCCTTCTGACAGCCGGGCCACGTTTAGACTAGAGCACTTTCCTTTGCAAACGCCAGTTAGCATACTTGATTTGTCATTAAAATGCAAAACGGCTGCCATCGCCCGACATAGGCTGTGTGTGTGCACACACACACACGGGCGGGCACGCACGCACACACACACACACACACACACACACACACACACACACACACACACACACACACACACACACACACACACACACACACACACACACACACACACACACAGGTAGCTGAGGTTCATCTGCAATGCAAAAGTCCAATATGGACACCTCTTTCTACCACTTCAAGAGGATATTAATGGCAGGCTGAATTTCAACTGAAATTCCAGTCCAGTTCCTACATAAAATTCTTAGAAATGGATTTGAGAGTAATGTTTCATTGGTCTTCAGATCATATAGCCAGAACCCCAGTTACGTTCACAAGTAAACAGAAGATCTTTGTGGTGAAATGTTCTGTTTCCACAGACTAATGTTGGCAGGTATGGTCAAAGAGACAAAGACCAACTTCAGGTTCCATTATCACTTCACAACCCTTGTCTTTGCAGAACTGTGATTTGTGCCATTTCATATCTCAGAAGAAGGGTAGCGCTGTTCATACAATGTTAGCATTCCTCCCATAGAAGTGAGCTCCTCAAACCTGGTGTGTCCAGTGTGAAAGCACAGCAGGTAATAGATGCAGGCATCTCCAGAGGACGGAGCTGAGCCCAGTCACAGAGGGGAATCATGTCCCACTCAGCACATGGTGCACTGTGCACACACACCTGACCTGAAACCAAGTGGACAACAGCATAATATCCTGTGAGAGAAGTCTCAGCGTGAGTCACACTCCTCAACACATTGATGAGACAGCCTGGCACAGAGAGGGAGAGAGGTGGAGGTGTGACAGGCGAATGCCATCATTTCATCCTGCCATTACCTGCCCAGGCAGCCACTCACACACTCACACTGATGGAGACGGATACACACTACACACACTAGGGCTGCACAACTCATCGAAATATTATCCAATATCACAGGAGCTGCAATTTTCTTTGATGAAGGTCAAATGTGTCACAACATACTATTAAATTAAACATTGTGGCGCTAGAGAGATGCCCCAGCCTACAAATCATATTCTCCACATATAAGGGAAGGGAACAAGCTTGTTGTTTGGTACAGACCCCAGTAAAAAAAAATCATGTCATTATTAAAAACAAAAACAAAAAACATTGAAAATGAAATGCAAAAATCATCATTTGGACTAAAATTGTGACTCATATCGCAATCAAATTATCTGTCAATATAGCCTCAATATGATCTTTTTTGCACATTGTGCAGCCCTAACACACACACACACACACACACACACACTCTCATTATTAGTGTGAGTGTGTATTTGTGTTTGTGCATATGAAAACATATGAACACACACACACAAACACACACCTAAACACACACACGTGCATTCACACGCACGTGCATGCACACACACACACACACACACACACACACACACTCTCATTATTAGTGTGAGTGTGTATTTGTGTTTGTGCATATGAAAACATATGAACACACACACACAAACACACACCTAAACACACACACGTGCATTCACACGCACGTGCGTGCACACACACACACACACACACACACACACACACACACACACACACACACACACACACACACACACACACACACACACACACACACACACACACACACAGCATCCAGAACTCAGTTGAAGGTGATGCAGTAGCTCACTTCTCATTGTCAGCTTGCTGGATGAGTGCTGTCAATGGAGCAGACAGAAATAAGCACATTAGCCACTACAAACTCTGGCAATGTCTCCCACTGGGTTTGAGTCAAGCAGCCTGAAGAAGTGCCTCAGGTAGTCCACTCTGTTCCACTATCATCTGCCTCACACTGAAGGTAGTCCACTCTGTTCCACTATCATGTTCCTCATGCTGAAGGTAGTCCACTCTGTTCCACTATCATCTGCCTCACACTGAAGGTAGTCCACTCTGTTCCACTATCATGTTCCTCATGCTGAAGGTAGTCCACTCTGTTCCACTATCATCTGCCTCACACTGAAGGTAGTCCACTCTGTTCCACTATCATGTTCCTCATGCTGAAGGTAGTCCACTCTGTTCCCATATCATCTGCCTCACACTGAAGGTAGTCCACTCTGTTCCACTATCATGTTCCTCATGCTGAAGGTAGTCCACTCTGTTCCACTATCATCTGCCTCACACTGAAGGTAGTCCACTCTGTTCCACTATCATGTTCCTCATGCTGAAGGTAGTCCACTCTGTTCCACTATCATCTGCCTCACACTGAAGGTAGTCCACTCTGTTCCACTATCATGTTCCTCATGCTGAAGGTAGTCCACTCTGTTCCACTATCATCTGCCTCATGCTGAAGGTGGTCCACTCTGTTCCACTAACATGTTCCTCATGTTGAAGGTAGTCCACTCTGTTCCACTAACATCTGCCTCATGCTGAAGGTAGTCCACTCTGTAACACTAACATGTGCCTCATGCTGAAGGTAGTCCACTCTGTTCCACTAACATGTGCCTCATGCTGAAGGTAGTCCACTCTGTTCCACTAACATGTGCCTCATGCTGAAGGTAGTCCACTCTGTTCCACTAACATCTGCCTCATGCTGAAGGTGGTCCACTCTGTTCCACTATCATGTTCCTCATGTTGAAGGTAGTCCACTCTGTTCCACTAACATCTGCCTCATGCTGAAGGTAGTCCACTCTGTAACACTAACATGTGCCTCATGCTGAAGGTAGTCCACTCTGTTCCACTAACATGTGCCTCATGCTGAAGGTAGTCCACTCTGTTCCACTAACATGTGCCTCATGCTGAAGGTAGTCCACTCTGTTCCACTAACATCTGCCTCATGCTGAAGGTGGTCCACTCTGTTCCACTAACATGTGCCTCATGCTGAAGGTAGTCCACTCTGTTCCACTAACATGTCCCTTATGCTGAAGATAGTCCACTCTGTTCCACTAACATGTCTCAGTTTACACTTGGTTTGCTCAAGCCTCGGGTGGACAGTGGACACTGGCATTGAGTCATAGAGTCAACACGAGAGTCCCCGCTGTCACACGTGCAGCATCAAATGGGACATGATCAAAACTTCACGATGCTTTAAAGTGCTCCACTCAAGTACGGTATCAACACCAAGAGTTCAGGGACAGAAATGCCATTTCTAGGAAAGAGCTTTAATTGATCCCAGTCTTTTGTGCTTGGACCGTATGACCCTTTTAGTAAGCTGCGCTGTGGGACAGGGGCCTCGCTCCTTCAAGGACATTCTTATAGGGATCGGAGCTACTGGAGAATGTGGCTACTACGCCTTAGCTAGCCTGGCTTTAACACCATCACATGTTGAGTTGCTTATTGATTTTCACAGCTCCACCCACCCATGACCTCATGTGAGCTCCTACACACTCCAATCGCAAAGAGAGGGGTTTAAGAAAGAATGGCGGGTGAACAGTGCAGGTCTGGTGTGTGTGTGTGTGTGTGTGTGTGTGTGTGTGTGTGTGTGTGTGTGTGTGTGTTTGGGGGGGGGACTTGCATGACCACACACTAGCAGGTGGATACTGTATAGCCATAATAGATACAGAGAGAGATACAGTAACTATGCAGACAGTGACAGCTACACTGGGAGGGACTTACATACCGTAGTCCACAAACTCACTTGTTTTTGGAATCACTTTTTTGGCATGTGATATTTAGCCTGGTAAAAACCATCCTGACCATGTGACTTCACGTTCTGTTTTATATGTATCAGCAACGCTCACATGGATTTCATGGGTGGATGTTTCCTTGACAGACAGACAGACACCTTGCACCTGTGTTTACCCTGCCTTGTCGACACAAAATGGCCCCCGAGAGAAGGGTCTATTGAGAATCGTTAAGAACCCAAAATCGATATTCGATACGCAGAATCGGAATCAGAATCAGGATCATTCGAATCCAAACGATACCCAACCCTACTTGACATACAAGATGGAACATTCAAACATCATTTCTATATGAGGAGGATGAAGCACTATGCAATACAACACATTATCCATAGGCAAACCATCAATCAATCAATAGCCCACTGAAATGCAGCACAAATGTTTCGACCAGTGCACTGCTTCTCTGCCCAATACCCTCCTTTGAAGTTCAGTAATGATATCTGACATCTAAGATTCCCCCTTAACCCAATTGAAAATTAATAATGAATTAGTAATATCTGATCTTATAAATATTTGATTCTGAACATCAAGTTCTTAATCTGACACGTTCAGGAGCGAGAAACATAACGCCAGGAGGCAATCCCGTCCAAACACGTAAGACTTGTTTCAGTCAGTTTTCATAAAGCTGTTTGTAAAACACAACAGGCTTCCACATCCACAAAGGTAACTACAGGACATGACGTGTCCCATGGGTCTGTTCTGCTCCATGCAAAGGTAACATATCCTGTACCTGCAGTTATGCTCTGTTAGCATTTAGCCTGTGTAAAGCTGTACCTGCAGTTATGCTCTGTTAGCATTTAGCCTGTGTAAAGCTGTACCTGCAGTTATGCTCTGTTAGCATTTAGCCTGTGTAAAGCTGTACCTGCAGTTATGCTCTGTTAGCATTTAGCCTGTGTAAAGCTGTACCTGCAGTTATGCTCTGTTAGCATTTAGCCTGTGTAAAGCTGTACCTGCAGTTATGCTCTGTTAGCATTTAGCCTGTGTAAAGCTGTACCTGCAGTTATGCTCCGTTAGCATTTAGCCTGTGTAAAGCTGGCTGCTGCTCACTGAGGCAACAGCAAGGAACTAGCAGCAACAAAGGCAGATTGTTGCGTCGCCTCATGTCACCTTTGTCGGGGCCAAAAGGTTGCACTTGCCCCTGTGTGAGACGTAGGACTGAGGATATACAGCACTGAGCACATGTTTGAAGTGAACTAATTTACAAAAAATGACTCACAAACAAAGCTGTTTTTATTATATTTGCCCCCTATTTGTATATACCGGTGGAGGCTGCGCAAGTTCGGCCATTCATCTCTGCAGCAATCGCAAATCCGGCCATTAAGCGCGATCGCACGTAAAATGGTATAGTTATGGCCGAACAATTTCTGCTCTCTCCCAGAGACTTAGCATTCTTGTTATAGGATGAATGGCTTGATATGAATACAGTACATGTATGCACAGCACAGGGCAGCAGTGGGACTGACTGACCAATCATTATTGTGACGGAACCTGGCGTAAAGCTAATCAATTAAATGGATGAATCCACATCTTCACCACCACACAGACAACCGCCTCAGGATGAGACTTTTCGTGTCACAAAAACGCCCGTATTCAGACGGCTTCACGGCCTGACAAATCAAGAAAGAGGTTCAGAAAGAAAAGCACCTCATGACTATCATCTCTTCTCTTTTACTTGCCAGATCAACTATATGCTAGTGACTGCTGAGATGACAGGCTGCCATGAGGTGTTCCTTCATGTCCTGTCAGAGGAATCTTTTCTTCCATTTTCCCCTGAATTAGCATGTCACATGTATCGATCATGCCTTTTATCCTGCCCCAGCACGGCACCAGTCCACTCACTCCACTGTGTGATGTTGTGATGACACTCTGACCACCTATAGACAGCATGCACACATTCAATTGCACTTGATGCACAGATGCATCTGTCTGTCAGTAATAGCTAAGTCTAGAGAGGCAAATGTTTTTTTTGTTAGAGTTTTCTCCCCAATTGTACTTGGCCAATCCCCCCTCCTGTCGCAGTCGTTGCTCCACCCCCTCTGCCAATCTGGAGAGTTGCCAGCCGCTTCTTTTCACCTGACAGCGAGGGGTTTCACCGGCAGGATGTAGCACGTGGGAGGATCACACGATTCCCCCCCAGTTCCCCTCCCCCCCCAAACAGATGCCCCGACTGACCAAAGGATGCACTAGTGCAGCAACCAGGACTCAGTCATACCCCACTGACTTCCCACTAGCAGACACGGCCAATTGTGTCTGTAGGAACATCTGACCAAGCCGGAAGTACCGGCGCTACCGTGAAGTGAACCTGGGCCTCCGCGGTGGTAGACGAGTGCAAGAGAGGCAAAGTTGAACTTACGTTGTCTTGTCATGTACTACATTACTCTAAATTCCATTAAGTGATAAGGGTACATTGAATGGAAAGTTTCTAAACACATATCTGCATAACAGACTCGGCATGACTATGCATGACAGAGACACTAGACTGTACACAGTATTTCAAAACACAGCAATGCAATGTCAACGTTATACTGCAGTAAACAAGGATCTTACTTCACATCTTACATCACAAATAGTCTGTGTCATAATAAGAAGCATATTTAAAAATTTGCACATAGTGCAACTATTTTTCCCTCCCAAACCCATACATTACCAACACAGGGTTGTTTATCATTACAGAGATAATACTTGAGAAAACATGACCTGTCTGCAAGTTTGAGTCTCCTGAGTGTACGAGAGATTTATCACAACAGCGCCAAGCATCTGCCTCCAGGTAATTCTATGTTAGTCGTGTCAGTGTGTACCTCGCTCATCACTTCCTATCTCCTTACCTGAGCTGATTGAAGCTGAGATCCAGTCTTCTGGCAAACTGGCCATATCTGTCTCCAAGGAAGTCGGGAATGTCCTTACAGTCATGTCCGATATAGGAAATCTTCCAAGGAAAACAATACAGAGAGATTACTGTGTATAGCATAACAATCCTGACATATTGGTACAGCAAAATGATACAGCCGTGTTTCAGGATGTCCCACTTCCAAAGCAATAGTGTGCTTCACTTAAATACTAACATAGTTCATTAGAGTGAAGATGTTTCAGTGTCAACACAGTTGATGTGTAAGTTGAAGCCAGGTGGTATGTCACTGAATGTCAGTGTCAGCATCGAGATGACGTTGATAGCCTACTGAGAATGTTAATAATAGGACTACTGCTTAAAAAAAGTACATTGTGTTATGAAAAATGTACATAGGCTGCATGCAGCAGCATTACAAATAATCAGTAAATGCAATGTCCAAAATTGAATAAATGGAGGAGGAAAATTACACACACCGGGAGCTGGAGATAGTTATGGGTAGTACAGCTAACAGGCTCTAGTGTTCTTTGAGCCAGTTTTTCATATTTATTTAGTTATTTATTTATTTTTACAGTCCAATAGTGCAGGTCACTGTAAGCCTACTAATAATACTGCTGCACTACTAACTAATAATAAGCTACTTTTATTAGCAGGCTAAACCATGCACATGCTACTACATGTAATGCTACATCCCAAATCCTGTCATGCCTGGAATGCTACAGGCTAATGCTAACGTTAGTTGATAACTTGATTGTTGTCTCCAGTGAAGTTGTAGGAGGAACCGCAAGTCTGGCTGAAGCTGCATGTGTCACATGACACCGGGGGATGGAGAAATGAAAACGCTTTTGCATTCAGCGCTAGAAAACTACACTTTTATACAGCAATAATTGAGAGAGAGGCCAATTAAACAAGCGATAAAACTTCACCCCGATAGAATGAGAAGTTGAAAACACAACTTACTTGCGTGCCATTCAATCCGACCATCGATTCGCTGTGTGCCATAACTTGTGTCTTGCAGTTGTTGCCACAGCCCAGCAGCAGGTAACGTTACTCTGTTTTACACTAAAATATCTCGAAAATAAATCCAAAGTTCCGCTCACGCAAGAAAAACCAGCGCAGTAAACATTAGTCGATATTGTGGATGGACTGTTGAAGTCTCCTGTTCGTTTTCAATTCCGTGTTTCCGCGTGCAGCTCCAGATCAGCTGACAGGAAGCATGCGGACATGGTGTTTGTTATTGTGAAATCACAGTGAGCGCTCGTGCTGGAACTTGACGAGCCAACTGACAGCTTTCAAGCGAGTCCGTGTTTTTACAAAGCACCTTATAGCACCTGGAAGAAGCAGTGCTGCTGAGCTGGACCTTAATTTAACTGAAGCACAGAGCCTCAAACAAACACAATCGACACCTGTTGCTTTCATCAGCCTGAGAAAGATTTGCAGTCTACATCGATGAAAAAGTTAGGCTACATATTAATAGCCTATATACAATATTTTATTTTATTTAACCAGGTTAGCCCGGTGTGAATCGACAGTCTCACTTCCAAGGGAGTCCTATGAATAGCAGCAGGTCAATAGGAGACTGCAATAAGTAATAAAATAATAAAATAAAATAATTATTTCATGAGCAATAAACAAGGGAGCAGCAAAAAAGAGGAGATAAGCGCAGTGATGCAGTCATAAAACTGTACACTGAATTAAATTGATGATGAATTACAAAGAATGTGATTTAATTTGCCCTAACAAACTGATTTAAATTCACTGAGAACAACACATGCAGAAGGGAATCTGTTCAGGCTTTCTGGTAAGAAACACTCCGTATAGGCTGTCAGCTGTAGCTGTCACTGTATACTCTAATTAGTAGGCTACTTGATAGTTTCACCACATAATGTCGTCTGTGATGTGGGACATTATATTTCATTATTTCTAATTTTATAGCAGTATTTTGCTGATGCACTGCACACCCAAAACATTTGGCAAGATGCAGATGTTCTCTTTCTCAGACTTTGAAGAAGTCATCTGATGAAAAAGTTTCACACTATGCTCTCAGGTTTGAATAAAGTTGTACCAAAATGACCAAATTATTTCTACTGGGCGACAGGTCATCAAGTAGGCGACATGCTACAGTCATTCCCCCCAAAAGGATGGACCAGGCAACATCCTTGTTTATTTAAATAGTTCAGGGTGGGTCTGTGTGTTGTCAGTGTTTGCGTTGGGATTCTTAGAAATTGGAATGTCTTGTGATCGTTTTTTTGGCCCGTGTACAGTAACTGGTCACAGATCTGATCACAAGACTGGTAAATGCAATAGTTTTATTTTTCCATAAGCAAATAAGATGTGTGTGTAGCCATCTGCTTTACTGGAACATAACAACTTGATTCTAAATGGAAAACATGGCAAAACCTATTTCATCTCGTGTCTGTACTGACAAGCTACATCCTGGCAGACCTCATCCATTTGGCTCCCCATTCTGCTAGAGGTTGAATTGGGTCGATTTTAGAGGGACTTTTGGGGACTTTCTGGACCAAAATGGCATTATTTACAACTAAGTGCACTCGGAGATCGCAGACCTCTGCCAAGGCCAATACTCCAGTCTGCTATGATATGCAAATTTGGTGACTCGGATTGGAACCCTAACCCGCCCCCCCCCCCCACCAGCACAAACATCCCCCTTGCCACTCCCCCTGCCCACCCCCAACATCGCCCTAGCCACTCCCCCTAGGCCCCTACCCATCCCTGGAATCCCGACTCATATGACCTTCCTATCCCTAGCTATGGCCTCATTTTCCCTAGCCCCGCCCCATTCCCTGACCACACCCCCTCACACCACCCACATCCACCTAGCCACTCCCCCTACCCAACCCTCAAATCCCGACTCTCTAGGACCTAGCTACGGGCCCTTTTCCCTAAACCCCACTCCCCTCCTTGACCCAAAATCCGCGCCAAAATGTGATGTTTTTTATTTCTTGGCCCATGTTCCACCCTTCCACCAAGTTTCATGAAAAGCAGCTCAGTCGTTTTTCCATAATCCTGCTAACAAACAGACAAACAGACAAACAAACAGACAAACAAACAAACAGACAAACAGCACAGAAAACATCACCTCCTTGGTGGAGGTAATTAGGACGTTGTCAGAATGATGTGGGCTATAACATCTTTCCTTGAGTTGGTTAATCTACTCCTCAGCATTATAAATATCCTCCACTTACATTGTGGTTTTATGAAATGTCACTAACGTTATGGAACAGACAGGCTTAACCTAAGACTTGTACTCTACACTGCTGGTAAAAAGGTCTACATTGAAAAGAAAAGCAAGCTGCAAGAAACCACTTGTTTTCTGTGACATTGCCAGTAGCCTAGAGAGAAATGGATGGAGCCTCCTGAAACACTGTAAAGATGTCTTTGAATATTTTAAACAAATTGATTGACTGTGCTATAAGCTACTACTTTCACTATCTGCATTCCCAATTGCAACTCTTGATCTGCTTGGATCACATTGACTGTTGGTGTTGACTAAATATGTCTGTGTGTGTATGTGTGTTCTATTTCATAATATTTGCTCGGTATCTCGCTATGGGAAGCAGCCCCTACAGAAGCCTTATCTCAGGCTGTTGACATACCTGGTGAATGGATATTGCAGATGTTCACTGAGAAGAGTCTCCACAAGCGGGGAGCCCTGCAGCTACCCCGTGAAGTCAGCATCTCCTTCGCCACTGGCTACCATGAGGTTGAACCTGTGGAAGAAGAGGAGGCCGGCTCAGTGGAGGAGGAACCGGTGCCTGGTGCCAGCTGAGACCCTCAGCTTGGCTTAGCAGCACCGTGCCAATCCCAGGACGAAGATGTCTTGGATCTGCACTAATGGCAAGAATCAGGGTCAAACAGTTGCTCCCCATTTTCCAGAGCTGCTGATGGAGCTGACACACCGTGGCAGGATCACCCACTCAGCAGCAGGAGCCCCATTCCCAATTTGTCTGCCTTTGACTATAAGGACATGGACACCTGGGTCTCCTATGGATGCCTCCAATGGAGACACTCGTGGCAGCACACCTCTCACTGGTTCATCAATGTCCTCCATCGAACCCCTCCCTGCCATCCAAGATAACGTGGTTCCAGTCAGCTACCTGCCCCAGAAGACAGGTTGTGCTGTTCAGGCCACAGGGAGAGTGTTGGGGACCCTCACCCTGCAGGAGCGAGTGCAGCGGCTTGACCTTTCCAGCCTGTCGGACAATGATGACATCCTGGACTGTCCTGTGGTACCAGACGGCACCTTTGGGTCAGCCTTGGTCTTCATGCGTGTGGACTGTCCTGTGGTACCAGACGGAACCTTTGGGTCAGCCTTGGTCTTCATGCGTGTGGACTGCGAGGCCAAACAGAAGGGAGATGAGGCTGGCCGAGACCTCAAGCCTCCACAGCAGTGACGCAGCCTCAGCTCGCCCAAGCTGCCACTGACAAGGCTCAAAAGAAGGCGCGGCCTGACCGCTCTCTCCTGCACAGGTGAAGAAGCTGGCAGTTTCCTTGTTCACTACCTCCTCCCGTTGGCTTCCAAGTGTGCTTCCCAGGCCCCCATGGACCTACTTCCAGCAGGGCGAGGTCCAGTTGCTGCCAGACTCTCTCCCGGAAGGGAGGGAAGTCTGGCAAGTGAGACTAACATAAACGGGAAGGCTTGGCAACTTTTAGACCGGACAAAATGCCAGTAGTTTGTGGATATTAGTGGGATTTTTGGCCAATCTAAAAGGGGCTTGACAGAGTGTCAACAGACTGTGTTGTACAGTTGTTTTCACTACTGTTGACTTTTACTCTACTTTAAAAAATAAAATAAAGTTTTGATTCAGATAAATTTGGCCTAGTTTGGAGGCAGGACTCGCCATCTTCGGCTCCTCGGAGACCTCTCTGGGCTTCCCCACAGCTGTGCAACAGTCTCTGACACTGGGCACAACTGTTGCCAAAAAGCGTATCCTGAAAGACTGGAAGTCCCCCTCTCCGCCTCCTTTCCAACTGTGGTTGACGGGCATGATCTCGGTCATAAGGATGGAGAGGCTCCGATCCCTGAGAACCAACTCACTTCATAAGTTTCTAAGTATTTGGGACCCGTTTCTGGCCTACCTCGATGAGGCTGGGGGCAGTGGGTGACTTGCCCAGTTGGTTCCTCTTGGACACCTTGAGTGGCACAACATTTCTTACAAGCACATAAGCACCCTATATGGACGGTAGCACCACATTATTGTCGATATATCTTTGTTTTTCTTTCCTGTGTCTGAGCGTGTTTGTTTGTTTTGTTTGTATTTTGTTAAAATTGAAATTGAAAAAAAAAGATTGCCTAGTTTGATCCAAAGTCTTTTTTGCTTGCTCCATTAATTCAGGGTCAAAGGTGGGGTTTTGTTCAGTTTTAGAAATATGTTTATTTGCTGTAAACAAATAATTTACAGCTTAAAAGTATAGCCTATATAAGTCGTGTTTATTTGGCACTGAATCACAGCTTAGTTTGTCAGTCAATAAAACATTATACCCTGGGCCGTGTGATTTTCATATATTTTGTGTTAAACTGTTGTAGATTAGGGGTTGGGGCTTTGAAGTATATAATATGTCTGTCTCTTATACAGTGTATCCCTGGTGGATTCTGGTACAAGTGTAATACGGCTATAAAAACATACCTCCTGTTAGAGTAACCCGGTGATTTCCCATCTGGGCTCCAGGAATCCCCAGGGTCCTCGGGGAAGTTTCAGGTTCTGCAGCAAAATGAGCAAACCTTATTTTCTCTTTTGTTTCAATCAGAAGACACTGAAAACAATAAGAATGTATCAGGGGGACTCATTTGATCAGAGGTATCCTCCTCCCCACCTACAATATAAATGTAGTCTTATGCAATGTTATGACAGTTTTGCAATTGTATGAAATCACAATTAATGATAAAATAATGGACGTCAATTCAGTAAACGCATGGCAAATTCCCTGCATCTCATGTCACTGAGAAACTTCAAACTCCACTTATAGCTATTGCTGAAATATCTGGGGATAAATTTATGACATGTTATTATTTATTACTATAACTTATTACAACAAACTACCTTGCACTGATGCAGACACATTTGAGGGAGAATTGGTCCAGAATGCCAGCAGTGTGATTTATTAATATTATGCAGGTTTCCATGCAGTCCAACCAAAGACCACCAGCTCACACCACTGACGAGTTTCCCCTCTCTGTTGAACGAGTGCTAATGAGTGAAATGAGCTGCTGTTCTGTTCGGTTGGAATGAAAAGCCTGCATACTTTTGGGTCACAGTGGCACCTGTGTTGAGAACTATGAGACCTATCTATTCAGGGTTGATTGCTTGACATGAAACCTTTGGAAACCCCTGGACTAAACTAGCCTATCCCTTTGCTCTGTCTCGGTGTCTGCTGCGTGACGTCACATGGGACCTCCCACACACGGAACAGCTTTCCTCTCTCCCCGCCGCCGGAGTCTGCATGGCTTCCAGTTTCTACTGTGCGTCTTGCGGGTTGCGGTGCTCCACACTTTTCACATCTGACAGAATGTATAGGCTAACGGGTGGTCTGTGTGCGCAACGCCAAATGAGTTTATTCTAGGAGGACTTACACACTGTCACAATTTTAATTTTTTAATTTTATTTTTTACCTCTGACGTTTTACATCGGAGCTATTAGGCTATGATTCCAGGTAATGTCGTGTCACGGACTTTCCTGTAAACCTATATCCTTCCTCCTTGGAGTTTTAGAGAAAAATATGTTCTGTGCATGCATTTTTAATGGTTTTATTTAGCACATTTCTGTATAAAATACCTAACGCCTACTCGGAGATTTATGCGCCATTGAGGAATGCACAGCCTATATTTGGCTTGAATCTTGTTTCTAAATAACTAATAGAGTGAAGAGAGATCGAGATAAAAATGAACAACTTTATAACACTCTGAATATAGCTCCAAAAGAGGCGGGCCGTAGAACATTTTACATTTAATTCTAAATATAGGCGAGCCTCATAGGTCTAATTAGGGGAGTAATTCAATTAATTTAGTTATATTAAATAGAAATCTATCTGAAGATTTTTATTTTGTACTTTCCCACTTCAACCCACCAAATGCAATAGTGTCTGCCCAGGTTAAGCAAAGTAAACCTGGAAGTCCAATGCACTTCCTACCAAGATGTAAATAATTATATTCGCATGCGGAGAGTGATTCATAAACATGTCACTGCTATGAAATATATGGGGATATTAAAACTTTCTATTTAAATATTATGAATTACGTTCGCAAAAATGTGTTCCCATTTAAGGGTAATGCCGAGTATCTGGTGTCTGCTGCAGAAGCCCATTCGTCATACGGACAATAAAGAGGGTTTTCGCCTGACAGTGAAAATGTATGGCTGCCCTTCTTTGCCCTAATAACTCACATATTGTGTCATGGACTGACAGCCCTGCAGAAAACAGCAAGCCTGTTATCAATCACACATCTTTGCATATTGTGAAACGTCCCCCCCCCCCCCCGTTCTGCCTGCACACAAAAACACTGGAAACATTTTGGAGAAATGGAGGTCCGCTCATTACTGTCTCCCCCCCCCTTACAAAGTCGGACATGAAATTTAGCTAATGGAATTACTGGCCTATATCGGACTATAGTGTTCATTTATTATTTCAAGTGATTTCTCTATTATGACACAGCCTGAGAGCATGGGATTATGACTAGGTTTTTCATTCACACACTTTACAAAGCTGCTGCAGACCAATATAGGCCTATAAACTCAAGTAAATCGTATATCTTTGGTCGCAAAATGGATTCAGTGTTTAGTAAGTTTTGTTTTTTAGTTAGACCAAATAAAAAAATGTAGGCTATACTTTTTATAGTTAAAATGGTTCTTTAATTTTATATTATAACCTTAAGCCCATTTTTGTATGGGAGATTAGATGTTGTTTTAGCCTATATATAATATATATATTATTTTAATTTATTTTTTCCCAAAACCTATTTTGCCCCCTGTCCACTCCAGGTTTTCTTACTCTCCAAGATGACCTGTCAAGCAGATTACCACAGAAAGAGATTAATGGCGAAGGCGGGTTGCAATAATAATCGTTTTGTTTGATGTGACAACTTTGATAGGCGTTGATTTACTTACAAACTGATAGGCTTTTAATTGAGCGCCTCCATCCCGATTGAGATGAAAGGAAAACCGCATTGAAAAGCTGCCCGATTGCCCTGGAGCCTCAATACTGATTAGCCATCTCAGCGGTGAATAGTTCAAGGCATCTTAAACTTCTTTTCTCAACGGCCTGACAGACCATTTCTCTTCTTTTCTTTCTCTCAGTCCGCTTTTCTACTTCTTAAAGAAAATAAATCATTTTCATTGTATGTAAATAAAATCGAGTTGACATCAATATAAAATGTCTGGATTCTTTTTTGTTCTCTTTCTTTGTTATTCTTGTTGCAGATGACAATGTGCCCCAGGCAGATGACAGGTTTTAACAATACAATAGTAGATAGGCTACGATGTGCTAAAATGGACACTATACTGCTTTCACAAACCGTCATGTTTCAACTGGTTGTTATAGCCTACGTTATATATTTTTTTAATCAGTGTCTGCAACTGCAGATTGATTGGACGAATGTTAACGTATCCACCTAAACACCGCAATAAAATAGGTTTAGATATGGAATATATGTCCATTTTCCTTCCTTCCTGCACATGGATATTTTATTGTGTTGTTATTATTATTAATAATATTAATATTATGATTTTTATTATGGATTCCTCACCTAAAGTTCCAAAGTTGAGACAAAGCCATTTTTTTAATGACAGGCCCTAATTATATTTTGTGCCTCCGGTGTTTTACCAGAAGGCTTCTTGTTAACAACATAATCGGCTGATTCATAGCAGAGCACTAAATAGCAATAACAGCTACAGACGAAGTGAAGTGACCGGCCGCTGCAAGTTAAAGTATGTTCCCGAGATGTTTGAAGGGGAACTGGAAAAGTTCAGGAACTTTACTCCGACAAAAAGCCGACAGAGATCGTCCTCTTATAGGCGATTTGAATAGTTTAGTCTTCCTTATGATCCTTTGGCATCTTATTCCCAACATTGTATTGTAAAGAGGTCGGCTTGTCGATGCGTTTACAAATTAAATCTTAACTCGAGAATGATTTATTTCCTCTCAAATTAGGTGTCTCTTCCAGAATGCCTCTCTTCCCATTTGTCCTTTCCCCCCAGTCACACTGGCATGTAATCAGCTACAATAGCTGACATAAATCAAGCGCTGGATTGACAGCGTCTGACAAATAACTGATTGATTGCGGTGGAGCAGAATTGACACTTGACGGAGGGGTGGAGATAGAAATAGAAGGGCGGTGTATATTATACTGAAAACATGTGACATTCACATCCCTCCATCACTACATTGGTCTGTTCCTGTCAACGCTTGTCTGTTTGGGGAATTCAAGCTGAAGTGGTTGATCTTATGTTTGTCAGTGGAAGAAGTCCCTGTGGTAGACGTGCGTAATGTGCGCGTCTACTTTGTGCGTCTCGCAGGTTACAGATCGTTGACGGATAACAGATAACATGTTTTATTAGTTAATTAGTGCGTTCCGATTGACTTAAGACTAAGGGGCACTTTACACGAGGACGGTTTCCTATGGAAACGGGGAATTATTTTATCGTTAGTGCCTCCCGTTAAGACGGCGACGGCGAATTCACGCTTAGGAAACGACACATTTTAAAACCACCCTCCAGAGTGAAATTCTTGGTGACGCTCCCCGCTGAGCGCTCCATGTAATCGCTTTGGAACGGCACATTTCAGAAACTCTGACGTGCCTGCACAGGCGACACACGCCATAGCCGTGCGCGAGTTGGCAACCAAATAAAACGTCAGTATGAATGAAATTTGGCAACATTTAGAATTAAGCTACACTGCGGCCAACTTCAGTTGCATGTTCATAACGTTACTGCTGCGAGGAGCCGATGGCTGTTACCCGGTCGGCATTTAACGTTAGTTACAAAAGCACGTCGACAGTGTTTTCTCACTGCCAGTAGCCTAACTACAACAGTAGGGTTTGACAGATAGCTAGTCCGACAGCACAGCAGTCTGACTGTGCTGCGCTGACCGGGAGCCTCCCGGTCCTCGCTGCTCGTTAAAGATTTCCAATAGGCGTTATTCTGATAAACTGGTCACATATATGTTACATTCTCACCCGACAAATATTAAAACTTTAAAACAGTTTGGGGTTTTTTTGCTTGAAAAAAGCTTTTTGGCAAGTCTACATGACTGCGGTAGGCATACTCTACTTCCGCGTTTAAAACAGGGAAGACGATTACGAAATTACGTCATGCAGAACGTCCTTGTATGGGCAAAGAATAAGGTGATCACACTGCCACCTAGCGACCTGGCATGTACATTACGGCGTTTTAAAAATTCAACAGTGCTCATGTAAACAGGGAGAAGGTGTGAAGGAAAAGGTGTGAAGGAAACGCTATTGTGTCGTTTCTTTCAGAAACTGTCCTCGTGTAAAGGGCCCCTAATTAGGTCCATCAAAGTGTGTCCTCATAGGATAATAATAGTTGTGTGGTGGTAGGTCTTACTAAAAGGGGCGAGAATCTATGGCCTCCATAAGGCAAATCACCACCAAAATCAGCAGAAATTAATTACAAGGGGGAAAATATTTTTATTTTATTTTGTTACCCTTAAAACGCCATATCCTCATATAACTTATATCTACTGTGATAGGATATGCTATGAATAATAGCATATATAACACTGATATAACACAAATGGGGATGCAGAATGAAAGTGAGTAAATACACGAGATTTATATCATTCCAACAGTGTTTGTTCATATTGTAGGCCTATACGAGGATTCACAGGCATTTTACATTTAGCAACACCAAAAATAGTGCAAGCGTTCACGGCAACCAAAACATTTAGACCTATCTCCTCCCCCGAGCTGTCAAAATAGAGGCGCTTACAAAGAGGAGAACGTCACATCCCCTTGACCCTCCAATCACCTCAGGGTCCCATTTGATTGGAAGGCGGCAAAGGCTTTAATCTCGGACTAATTCAGCTGCTTTTGAAGTGAAAATTTCTCCCAGTTCGTACTTGGGGAGTACAGAGCACGGAGCTGCCTGCAGAGACAGACCAGCGCACACACGGCACAGCGCAGCGCTCATGGTGCAAGACGCAGCCTCGGATCTCTCCTTCCAGCTGCCAGCCGCGCCTCGCTCCTTTACTATCCGGATTACTCATTATATTGAACCGTTTTTACGCTTTTTTGAGAAAGGCTCCATACTATTTTGATTGTCTTAATGAATCTGACGAAAGCATCGCCGTTTAATTTCCTGAGAATTGGGACATGATCACATCGCCCTCGGCGTCTGCCCTGAAAAATAGTGATATTTGTTTAGCCTGGGAAAGCAGAGGTTCTCGGAATAGCAGCTCAGCGAGCATCAACAAGCCTTTTCTCCACCTCACACCTCCGTGTGATCCACTACGGCAAGCAAACCGACTTCCCATCAAGGTTTTGAAAATGCTTACCGGACGATCGGGACACATTTTGCACCCGGAGTATCTGCAGCCTTTGCCTTCTACCCCGATTAGCCCCATTGAGGTAAGGAGACCATTAAATGAATCGTAGTGTTAGTAATGCATGTTGTTATTTATTGGTTTTCCGTGTTGGGATTAGGCTATTTCTGTTGTCCCACAGTCTATATAATATACCGTGTCTTAAACCACACCTTTACATTAAACTGTTTACAACTCCAATGTAGCCTCTATGAAACTGCGTAATAAGCGATTTGTTCTGAAATAATAGTCCGACTAGTATCGTTTCTTCGTGTTTGAGTCGTGCGTAATTACTGCGTAATCCGCACAATACTGTTTGGGAATGACAGGGAGGGATATAAAAATATGTTTGACTTCAACTAGATACTTTGTGATCATGTATAAGTATTCGATGTGCGTTTTGGCAGTATTTATCAACCACTATTTCGTCTTTTTTGCAGCTAGATGCCAAGAAAAGTCCGTTGGCACTGCTGGCGCAGACCTGCTCTCAGATCGGCAAGCCGGACCCACCGCCCTCTTCCAAATTATCCTCCGTAACAAATGGATCTAGTGACAAGGAGTCTAAATCCGGTCCTTTGAAATTGAGTGACATCGGTGTGGATGACAAATCTAGCTTCAAACCCTATGCTAAACCTTCAGATAAGAAGGACTCGTCTTCTTCAGGCGGAGAGAAGACTGGTTTCCGAGTGCCGAGCGCCACCTGCCAGCCGTTTACGCCGCGGACAGGCAGCCCCAACTCCAGTACTTCTGCCTCCCCCATGCCGTCAGAGGGGAAATGTGGGGAGCGGGATGAAAAGAAAGAGTCTGATTGTAATAAAAATGGCACGACGGACGGCTCTGGCACCACTAGCCACAGCAGGATAAGCGTGAGTTGTGGTGGAATAAACGTGGAGGTCAACCAACACCAGGAGACAACGCCTGGCTCTAAAAACACCTCCTCCTCGGACTCCTCCTCTGTAACTTCTGTATCCTCCGCATCCGTTCTCGGGTCTGGACTTGTGGCACCGGTTTCTCCTTACAAACCAGGACAGACAGTTTTCCCTTTGCCTCCTGCTGGCATGACCTACCCGGGGAGTTTGGCTGGGGCCTATGCTGGTTATCCTCAACACTTCCTGCCCCACGGAGGGAGCCTGGTTAACGCACAGCTGGCTAGCATGGGCTGCAGTAAGGCAGGCAGCCCTTTGGCTGGGGCTTCCCCACCGTCCATCATGTCAGCCAGCTTATGTAGAGACCCTTATTGCCTCAGTTACCATTGTGCCAGTCACTTAGCGGGCGCAGCCAGTGCCTCCTGTACGCACGAGTCTGCAGCTGCACTGCAGGCCGCTAATGCCCTCAAGAACGGCTACCAACTCATGTACCCGACACACCCCTTACACAGCGTCCATACCGCGGCGCCATCATTTAGTGGACACCCGCTGTACCCATACGGCTTCATGCTCCCCAACGACCCGCTGCCCCATGTTTGTAATTGGGTGTCGGCAAATGGACCGTGCGACAAGCGCTTCTGCAACTCGGAGGAGCTCCTGAATCACCTGAGGACGCACACCGCTTTCACTGGAGCCGAGAAGTTGATCTCTGGTTATCCCGGCTCTTCATCGTTAGCCAGCGCCGCAGCAGCGGCCATGGCCTGCCATATGCACATGCCGCAGTCAGGAGGCCCCGGGAGCCCCGGGACTTTTATGAGGAGCCCGCATCACGCGTTAGGACTCAGCAGTCGCTACCACCCCTACTCCAAAAGCCCCGTGCCAACTGGTGCGCCTGTTCCTGTTCCGGCAGCCACTGGCCCTTACTACTCTCCTTATGCACTGTATGGCCAGAGACTCACCACAGCATCCGCGCTTGGATACCAGTGAGAAAAGAAACATTGACTTTGAAAAGTTTATAGTACTAAGAATGCAAATATAAAGACTTTTATATTAACAGCGCTCCACTTATGGACGGGATCCGTGGACTCAACTGTATTTATTTATGTCGGCTTAAAGCAGACGGTAATAGCTGCAAATGGAAAATATTTGAGCAACTCAAAAGTGCATTATGTTGAAATTGAACTTTATAGGTAAAGTGAAAACACACATGTTAGAGTACTAATAAATAGGGGTCTTCATTTCGATGTTAATTTGAAATTGCTATGATTGTATTTGTTCTTATTTAATGTCTCATTGAGAAGAAAATAATTTACATGCATGTTTGTTTCTTAAATTCCAAAATGTCCACATTTTAAATTGCCGTTATTTTTCAGGTGTATACCATGGAAAGAGAATTGGTATTTTTTTGTATGTATTCTGGAAAAAAAATAAGAAACAATTCTGTTCTATTTCTCCGTGTGCCTCATTTTTATCTGTAAGCATATTTCACATATGGATTCATTATTTTTAATTTATTTTTTGTTCTAGTGACATTTTAAGAAATTGGCCTTTTAATAAGGTTGGTAGATAGCCTAACCCCTTTGACAATTTCCGAGCCCTATAGATTTTTTTATGAAGGCTGCCATAGCATATTTGTCAAAACATTTCATAGCTTTCTAGCAGGGGTGATTTTGGTCATATATTTTACCCGTAAAATGTCTTTCTTTCTTTCTTTCTTATACCAAATAATTGAGAAGCTTTAAACATTGATTTTAATCAGAGCACACATGTTGTAAAGTTTGAATTAAATGCAACTTAAATGAGAATGGAAATTGGTGTGTGTGTGTGTGTGTGTGTGTGTGTGTGTGTGTGAAGTTGAATACGGTTTATGAATTTAATTTGAATAAGTTGTAGTTTGCTGGTGGGTGAATCTTGGCATTTTGTCAGTATTGTTGCAGGCTGATATTTGATCAAATGTAGTCCTTGCTTTACCTGCGCAAACATATATAAATTGTGAGTCCCGTCAGCAAAGGTGTTTAACAAGGATAACTGGTTTTGCACTGTAGTTTTTTTAAATCATGAGCACGAATTTGTATTTGAAATTATTAAAGTAAATTCTAAACAAACCTAAAGCTAGGAGTTGAAAATAATCAGGGAAAGGCACACATTGATTTATTTACTAATTGGTTTAATGCACTGGAGATTTGACAAACATTCTCGACTACATTTTTTTTGCCAATTAGGTCTGAGAAACTTGCAGGTTGAGGAAGGCACTGCTGTTGAAATGTAGCGGCAAGTTATGGTGTGTTTTGCCAAGTGTGTTAAATCCGCTATAACTCATATTAATCTGATCCACTTAGTGTTATAATGTAGAACACGAAAAATGTTATTTATATTTTAAAATCTAGAGTTGTGGGGATTTTCCTACGTCATGCAGGTACTATAAACGCTCCCAACTCGCTGTTTGGGCATGATGTTTTGAATTGACCAACAAAGAAAGGCCTAGACGTGTCAGTTGCATGTTTTCTAAAATCTTCAATTAAAAATATCCCACACCTCTTAAATTTAGTATTTATTTATTATTAATTGTTTTCTATTTTTCTTCCACGTTTGAAAGGCAACGTGTTGTCGCTTACAGCTGATATGCTGCAGGCAGATATTAAAGTAAAAGTAGGCTATATCGTTATAGTTGTATTGCCTTTTAATCGGTGGAAAAGTTTGCAAAATTAAAATCGGTGCAATTGTAGGCCATCGACCTATAGCATAAATTCATTATCTATTATGCATGCCCTTATATAGGTTAACATGCATGGAAATAAGAAGGGCGATAGCCTATAACCCACATTAATATATCTGCTATCATCGATCCTGAACAACCATTCTGCAACTGTTATAGACTTTTCGACTGCAATACTTCACGTGACGTTCAGTCACACACTGTTGACCCAGTTGTAGCCTATATATTTTTTTTATTTAGAGTATAGGCCTTTCTCCTCGGCTACACTGTCTATTGCACAGCAGTTAGTCAAAAGAAACAAACTCCTCTCATAGTGTCTGTCTTAAAGCCCACACGCGTCCTAAACTGATGTAATGACGGTGAAAGGGAGCAATTTCCATTTTTACCCACATCATGGTGGCTGTGCTCGGAGGTCCCCGGTGGAAGGCAATTTATCATGTGCCCCTCCCCCTGGCCCTGTCACTGGAGGAACAGGCAGGCACATGTGTGCATGAATTACCCAGCCTCCCACCTCCCCTCCCCAGCCCTCCCTCCCTCCCTCCCTCCTCCTTGCACTCCCAGTGTGGAGATTTGACACAGAGAAGAGAGAACATGGCTATTAGAGTCTATACACTTTGTCCATTAAGGGCCACGGTGCTTAGGTGTGCAAGGAGCATATCGCATAAACAGCACAATGGTAAATCGTGCAAATTTGACTATAGTTGGATAATTTATATAAAAGTTAGAAAAAATGCAACGATGAAACCAAATTTATTTTGGTGGTTGTTATACTTGCAAGGCTGTATAAAGGGATTTTATGGCAGTTATCTCAATAACTACATATTCATTTTGTCCATCAAGGGCCACAGTATATAGGAGTGCAAGGAGCTTATTGCATAGCACAATGGTAAATCATGTTAATTGTAGTTGGATAATCTAAAAGTAAAACAAAAACAAAACAAAAAACAATGAAACCAAATGGATTTTGGTGGTGTATAAATGGATTTTATGGAGTTAAACAGTTATCTCAACAAGCAAAGGAATGAGGTTCTTAAAGGACCAGCGAGGTCACTGAGCAGAAGTTTATAAGTGAGGTTTAGTCCCTAATCCGGCCTAGTAAACATTAACAGTGTCAGTCAGGTCAAGGACAGTTTTACACGGGATCAGAGCTTTACAAGACAAGCTGTGTCCAAATCTGCATTTGTAAACACAGCGTGGTGAGAGGGGACAAGCACAAGCTTTGAGTTGTAGGGATCTGCCACTTTACAGACACAAAGAGAAAGAGTAAAGAGGCTGTATGGCAAAGATATAATGTTTCACAGACGACATCGCATCACAAGGTTTCTAATCATCTCTTCAGATTCTAAAGATACATTTTCCACTTATGAAGGCAACCACTCAATCTACGAGTTGTTGCCCTCACAGTTATGATCCTGCCTATATCTCGCCGTATTGGTGTTCGACCCAGATTGTCTCGGGGGGGGGGGGGGGAAACGTCGAAATATTACCATTGCGCAAAAAGCATTCCAAACAAACACCATTCCTCAGCTTTTTTTCAGATCTCTGGTCAAGATCTCTAGCAGCCATGTTAGATTCTTAGGACATACAGGCATCGTCAGAAAGCTGGCAGGACATCTGGCAGCGGGGGAGCCCAGGACATGACTCACACACCTAACCCCATATTCAACCCTACTGAATTACCACCACTAAAGCTGTCATTAGTGGGTGTGTGGCACATGATAAAGACATGCCGTCGTCTGCAGTGGCAAGCCTATAGTTTGGGTAACAGCTGTGTCAATAAGGGGAAGTGCCATAATGTCAACCCCATTGCCAGGCATAAGTCAAAGAACAATTATCTTTTATGAATGTGTGGTTTGGTTTTTATCAGGCTGAGATGATCATATCAAACCTTTCTCTGATGGGAGGGAAAAACAGATCTATCAAGAATAGCTTTCAGTGTTTTTTATTTTCAGTGTAGCTCGCTTATTATGTGCGCACTTGACATTTGTGATTCTGACTGTCAATTACATCACTTACGTTTTACAAGCACGAGGACTACTTTTCAAATACATTGTTATTATTACACATACCGTATAATATATTTGTATTACGTTTCGGATAGTTGGGAGGATGGTCTAGTAGTGCATCTTTGTTCCTTTACCGTCACGCCACATAACCACCAGCATCTCAATTATACCTTCTTCTCATATCGTGCTCACATTGCACTAAAAGGTGTCACGTTAGCTAAAACAGCCGAGTGCATGATCTCAGCGGGTGAGTGATGGTGATACGGGCTGTTGAGATGTCCACAGCTTTGTGATAGTAGTAATGAAGCCATAAAGTGAACAGCATGAAGCAAAAGCGGGGGCTCAGTGGTCGTAAACAGAGCCACCACCGCTTCAGGCAAAACGACATTATCACCCAATCCTTAACCAAATCTGCCTATTATCCTGGAGATGACACACACAACAAAATCAACATTGTCATTGGGTTACATGTCATAATGTCATATCCATCAATGCTAAAGCAGCCCTGTTCTGACACATTGATCCCAGAATGCAGCCCCCAACAGAGCTGTGATGGAGGTAATTTCCGTCTCAAAATCGGTGCCGAGGCAGGAGTCCTCGAGCTCCAGCTCGACGACATGTGGTTTCCTCTCCTCATTATTGATTTACAAATGGAAAGCTCGTCCAGGTGATGTGACTGTGAGGAGGGAAGTGAAACAGCGGCGTTGATCTATCTATGCCACTCAAAGCTCTCTAACCAGTGAGACACTCTTGTGCTTATAGACGAGCCTAACTGAGGTCATTCCTGTCTGCTTTGGGATCTACAGCGGTGTTTTAGTGTTCAGATAATTTGCCCAGTTTCTGATTCTGACAAAGAATATTTTATGGAAATGCACCCTTATTTCCAGGCACCCTAATGGGAGGATGTTGGAGTGGTGTGCGCGCTGATGAGGTTGTTGTCTGTCATTGATAAATGTAAATAGCAGAGAAAATGTCAGCGATGGGCCGGCCTCCCAAAGGGCTCTGTGCATTCATCTGAAATCATCAATGCCTCAGCACTGTATCTTGAGGGCATTGTTACGCCACGCAATCACAAGGTTATCCTAATGGTTTGAAGCTGCGTGAATATGATATCAGGCCGCTTACAACATGCGTCTTGGTGTGTAGCCACCCGATGGACTATCAAAGACAGAGTCATCCCAGTTAATTTGAGAACAAGGCATTACTTTCCAAGCTCTTTTGACAGGTTGAGGTTCCAGTCTACCACATAATTGCTGTCTTCTGCTGTTCTCTTCCCTCTGTGAGTGGATCCTGATGGTGTGTCACTGGCCTTACATGACAGTGTGTATGATGTCATTTCCATGGGTGCGGGCCCTACCATGACTCACTGGACTCACTCGCTAAAATACAGATCTCCTCGCTCTCCTATCATATTGGTTGAAGATATGAACGATTTTTCAATATGATACAAGATACGTATTTAGGCTATATATGTAATATGGCGTTTGTCACAAATTTGTGGCATAACAGTGTCTAAAACTGCTCAGAAAAAAACTGGTCCTCACCGGGAACAAAACAAAAATGAGCGCTCGTGGTGACATACAGTCATACAGTAGTCTCCCTGTCACTGGTGTGATTTATTGACATTCAAGATTCAAGATTCAAGATTCAAGATTTTTATTGTCACTCCGTAGTACAAGTATCACGTGTGAAATTCTTGTGCTGTGGACTCCGTTTACAACATAGTACAAATATAATTCTTTATTCTGTGTACCCAATAGACCCATTCCACAGAAACCATTGTGAGGTGGTAAGTCAAGGACACTTTGGAAGTAAAGCAGGTGTAACCAATCCCATTAATGATGATTCCATTCCATTTAGGTGTACCAGTGCCAGGGCCCTCATTAATGTGATTGGTTACACCTGCTTTACTTCCTCAAAACGGTTGCTGTGAAAAGGGCCTATGATACTAGCATGCAAGTCAACCAGGAACCACAAATAGCAAAATAATGGGGTAAGGTCCCAGACCCAAATTGCAATTTGGGTAAAATGGCTGATTTGGGTCATACCCAAAACTCACTCTTTGGCCCGGTAATCATAGGGGGACACGTTCTGGTGCTATATGGCATCCATACATTCTACCACTGTCAATTGGTTCTATATCCAGTAGGAGCATAGAGGCTACATGTTCCATACAGCAGCAGATAGTTGCTTGAATTTTTCTTGCAATGCTTAAATTTGTGACCTTCATTTCTTACCAACCGATTCCAAACTGAAACTGCTTCGGCCTACTAAGAACAACACCACCTTTTGCAATCTTGGGATATTTTCTTTATTTTTATCAACTGACTACAGACAAGACTTGGAATACATTTGTGTTTCACAATGTAAACACAGCAAAGACATGCAATGACAAATATAGTTAATGCTGATAATTGAGTAAAACCCTGAAGTAAATATTACAATACAAACATGTCAATATAATTTCCTTTAAGACAGTATTCAAGTCAAAGAATTTAGACTAGACTGACATTCAACAAAATGAATATAATTAACATGCAATGAGCAGAGAGCTATATTGATCATCCTGTTGCATGAAGCTGTAATGTGTGGGTTGAGACACAAGCAATGTCAAACTCATTGAGCGTGGAACCAACAACCGCTGACATTGAGATGAGTGTTGGACATGGAGTGCCATTGTAATTGAATAATTGAAAGTATTTGTTATGTTATGGGAGGTATGTAGACACATCTAGCATTTGAATGTCTGAAGTTCACAGAAGAAAACATCACAATATTCTCCCAACTTGAAGTCAGACATGACCTGTAGAAACAGAAAACATAAACACATTAAAATACAAGACCCAATTGGGCTTGCAGATATAGATATATTATATAAGATAATAATCTATATATATATATCTATATATATCTATATCTATATATATATATATATATATATAATCTTTATATATATATAATCTTGGGGGAAATGTACATTAACAAAGCAGCTATGTTATGTGGCTCTTGTTACATTACGGTGCAGTTGTCTCCCCAAACTCTTAAAAAGCAGTTCAATGTCAGCAAGTCTATTTTAAACACATTAGCTAACAGCTGCCATTTGCTCACTTTAATATGCTGTCATTACAGCATAGGTTAGTTAAGGACAAATCCACCCTTTAAACAGGATAGGTCAGACTCAAAACCCAGCTATGCTGCTGGACCGTGTATGGCTATGCATGCTACATGAAATTCAGGAAGACTCGCAACACTGTTAGTGGCTCCCGATATTTGATGTTTTATTCTACATAAAAATACATTTCGAGCCCTCATTTCATCCTTTGTTTGTGGTTAGGTTTGTAATTATTTTGTCTGAGAAAGGCAATTAAGACATATTTCGGCTGTGGCAACTAGTTAGCAAAATTATTCTTCTCACCTTCTCTGACACATCAAGCTAACGCTAGCATTAGCTTGATGTTTGTTTGCTAATCCAACCCTTCTTCTATAGGTACAAAACATGGCACTAAGTTTTAACACTAAGTTATATAGGCTAGCTACAACAGTGACATGAAAAATGCCTCTTGTCAAGCCAGTAAAACAATATCAGTGCTAATGGGTACGTAAAAGAAGAACACTCACAGAGTAACAGGCGCGGTTTGCCTCAATTGCACCAATGACTCGGCAGCAAACCCAACCTCACCTCACCAACTGTTTTCACAGTACTGAAGAACCAATCGTGAGCCTCCGATGAACAATATGGAGACAGTAACCGTTTTTGAGTAATAATGTAGTCTACTACAGCATTAGCACCACTATCTAATTTAAAGAACCACTGAAGAACCATAAGTTTTCTGTGTGTATTAAAAAAAAAAAAGTGTACTAGGCTACATTCTGCCGTGATATTCTCCAGAGTTTTCGTGGTCGGAGCCAAATGTGAAAAACAGCAATATATAACACTTACGTGATTTATGAGAGCTATATTTATCACGTTGATATAAACTATTCAACTATTACCAGCCTGCACATTACTCCAGCGATTCATTCACGTCAGTGGACGAAACAATTCCCTCCCTTCTCCTCCGCCGAGCGAGCACCCCCCAAACCAAATGACTTCTCCCTGCCTGTGTGCACCCAGGTGACTTTCAATAGAGACTTCTCCAAGGAAATAAGAGAAGAGGGGGGACATTTCTCAACTCATCCACATGCAGTAAGTGATGATGCCGCCATGTATCACACATTGATCTGAGGCGTTTGGGGGGAGCCGAGCGTATTAAGAAGGGAGCGCAGGAGACTAATGGGCCTGACTGGGAGACAGATTGGGCCGGGCAGTACAGCAACACAGCCGCAGGAAATGTGGGGTGCTCACATCACTTTTATTGCTTTAATGCATTTTAGTGTTAACTGAGAAATTGAACCTCAAATTACCCACAATCCAGTTGTTGTTGTTGTTGTTCTTTTCTCTTCCACTGTCTCCTGCCCTGCAGGAGATGTAGACAATATAGCGAAAGACGACACAGGCGACGATATCATGCCGAACACGCCATTGGAATGAAGCTGCAGTTGCTTATTTTGAAAAGTGCAGTATGCTATCATGTGTTTGAGTGGAAATTCCAGACAGACTGTTCTGTATTGCCTTCCAGGTGATATGATCGGGGGGGACATTATGTCACCACAATAAACAGGAACGATGTAAATAAATATTTCGCACTCTGAGATTAAAAAATATACCACTGCATATTATTTAGGTGATTACATTTATATCTCGTGTCATTCTGGGTTACGGTTCTTAGTAATGAGCGCTCATGCTGTGTTTAGACAGTAACTGATCATGTCATTGAAATGTGTTCCACCTCGACTTTTATAGATAGCATATACCACACAGCATGAGTCTAGTCACACATCTGTGGGCAGACACCTGAGCCCCTTACTGAGGGCTCTCAATCTGGTCTCTCTCCTTCTCTCTCTCTCTCTCTCTCTTTCTCTCTCTCTCCTCCCCCTCCTCTCTATACAGTATGTGGAATATATCTGCAGTGTGGAGGATCATCTACATCAGGGATGGGCAATTTTGATGATAGAGAGGGCCACAAAAAAAATCCCTTGCTACCAGAGGGCCAGATTGTGACCGTGCACTTCCACCAGTAGCCTACTGTAACACCATCACTCCCAATTATAGCTAGTAATTTGATGAAAAGGACTGGTAATCAAAGTTTATTATACCAACATTTATATTTTTCATATTCAAATTTAGTAATTATTCCATTCAGATGACACCAGAAACGTTGCTCTAGCTTTAAAACAGCAACTTGACGGGGTACATCACCCAAATATGTCATATTAATCAGATTAGTAAAGTTGCATGTGCATCCTGGATATAGTTTGTTACAATAGCGTTAGCTCAAATGCTAACAATAAACAATATGTGGATGGACAATGCTATTGCCATTAGCACCATGTTCTGGGTTGTACAGTAAAATAAAAACACAGATGTTGGTGGTCTAACCTAACCTAAACAAAAAACGTCTGCCTTGTAAAAAAAAAAAAAAAAGGGGGGGGGGGGGGAAAGGAAAAAGGAAATTGACCCAGGGGCCACACTGAGTTAGTTCGGGGGCTGCATGCGTCCCGCGGGCCGCCAGTTGCCCACCCCTGATCTACATCTATTCAAATGCATGTCCTGTGGCAGAGAAAGCAGATATCCCTGTGGTCAGTCAAACACACAGACAGTCCTACACAGCTGCACATCACACGCTACAGCGTCTCCCTGCATGCACGAAGGCTTGCTATCCTTTTGAGCTAAATTAAGTGTTATCATTTTATGTGACAAGAAACAGCCTTTTTTGAGGTGTGCTGAACGCTGCTCCCGAGACTGTTATAGAATCTAAGTCATTACTGACAGTAGGTCAGCTAGTTAGTTGAAAGAAAATGTGTTGTAACAGACTTCCTCATTGGGGGACGAAAGAGGAGAGCCATGTACAAAACCTATTGAAGTTCTGAGATTATTCCGATAATAAAATTAAAGGCAGTCACATAATTCTGACAATTAATGCATTTTGAGTTGAATCTCATAACTCCAATACATTTTCACTTGTTGCCCTTTTCCTCTTACTGTACATGCACCAATGAAGAGGTATGTTAGCTAATTTTCTTCCAGATTGAATGGTACAGTTGACAAACGCTGTCAGTCCTACAGTATGCAGGAAGACACACAAACGCAACACGCTCACAAAATCAAACATCCAAAAAACAAACAGGTGAAATCTAGTGGAAGTTTGAAAGATAGAAAACTGTCACGGCGATGATTCTCCCCACAAGGAAAAGACAAGTGAAGGCATGATTTGAAACTTTAGGTAAATACGAGGAATCAGACGTTGAACATCCAGGTAAGAACTGATGCTATGACTTGGCATTTGCTGTGACATGCATTTGAGACAGGAACATTAAAAGATACCCAGTGTTTGACAGGTATCACAGTTCCCTCAGGCGAGGAGGATTCTCAGTGTGATGAGTGTGTCAGTCACGCTGAAGTCTGTCGACAAGCCACATCTCAAGCACTGACGTTCACGAGTAACACCTGGCCTCCCAAATTACTAATGGAATATTTGAATAGCTGTGTAAAGAAAGAGTGATTATGTCCAAACTGCAGTATGTTTAGTTTGGGGCTGTTTCGGCTTTAGTATGTCATGTAATACAATTTTAACAACACTTTCCTCCAATAACTATTATCTTGTTCATCATGTGTTGGACTGAAGCTTTTTTCCCCCCTTCTATTTATGAGGCACTGGAGCGAGCTGCCTTCCTGATTCTTTGTAATAACAATGCAGAAAAACATTGATTTGAGACATAACAGCCACAGCTGTACACTGTACATAAGCTCTACACTCAACAGAATGCCATTGTACAAATTCCCAAAATGGATCATTGATAATCAGCTTGAATAAATGAGTTGTGACTGGAGTTGACAGGACCGTGGAGGGACCATGGAGGACCGTGGAGGTCCGTGTTGACGACACAGGGTCTTAAATGCCACGCTCAGCGCCGGGCGTGAATAGCCACTCTGTGTGCATTTTTCACGGCAGCATATGTGCCATGTTCAGTATATGACACTCGCGCTGATTTACCGCCCTCTCCCAGCTAAATAATTCACAGTGATATGGCGCTCTGTGCTTTTAATGCTTGTTGTATGGACCTGCTTTGCCTTTCAAATGTTCCACAGGCAGGCGGCCATGTGCTGGATGGATGGGAGGGAGGCCTCTCTCACAGCTGATTCATAAGCTGCTCAGTACTTCACGGCAAACACGGACGTCATCACGGAACACTGCAGAACCACAAGCAGCCCGGCTTGATTTGAGCTTGTCATGCATTCGTGAATAGACTTTTAGTCCCAGATCTCCAAACGTAATATGATTCATTTGATGCAGCAGCGTGTGCAAAAAAATAAAATTTTTATGTACGATTTACCTTCAGAGATCGCGTGGGAGCCCCTATTATGAAATATGAATGGGCTTGTTTTGGGTAAATGTTTGTTTTTGTCCGTCTACGCCAGTTCAAAGGGAGACACAGTCAGCCCTTTGTGGGAGTCCACTCACTCTGGTCAGCAAACAAAATGTTATTCATGGCTAAGTCATTTAAACTTCATTTCATGGGCACCGCCAATCAAAAGGCATTGTTGTTTCATAAAATATGATTCTGCGTCGTTAATGTTTGATGTCTCTGGCAGTTGAACATAATTTTCTTTGGCTAAGGAGGCTTGATATGCCAGTGATTAATCATCCAGGTGTTTGCCTTTTGAAACACCTGTTGATTATGCTCTCTGATAAGACCTGAGCCACCCATTCTTCTGACAAATGGAGACCTGTTCACTGTATTGTCAACTTAATCTCTCACCTTAATTACAATGGTATTAATTTCATATTTCATATACCTTTTTTAGACCAGTCTTCATAGTGGGGTACCGGGAACGCCAATGATCCCAGGGGCTCCCCTAGCAAAATGAGGAATTTCACAGTTTATTTATTGAATTATCCCAATATGGGGGGGGGGTGTACAGTACAAGAATGACAATTCTAATTATTGGGTTCACTATCACTACTAATTAGCTTCATACAATGTAGACAGCTATCAATCAGTGACAAGAAATCTTAAAATATGGGAGTCCTGGAAATGTTTGAGAACCACTGCTTTAGACCAGAGGTTTTCAAAGTAAGTGGGAGGCGGGCCTCCCCAGGGGGGCTCCAAGCAGTTTCAGGGGAGGCTCAATGAATGGAAGTAAAAGAAACACACACAAATAAGTGATGTATTTATTTTATCAAAAGGAGATCACATAGAATAGCCTAAATCTGTGTGATTTAGTTAAAGAGATATAATAATAATAATAATAATAATAATAATAATAATAATAATATAATAATAATAATAATAATAATAATAATAATATAATAGTTCAGAGATATAATTGTTTTGGGGAATTTGACAGTTTTTTTTTACCACTTTCTCAGAGTCAGAAACTAATAAATGCCTTCAGACAGACCTTTGTCATGTATTTGGTGTCCTCTGAATATGTCAAACAGCAATATCAGGCTATCTTGGCTCAAATGATAAATAAATAACATACCAGTAATCATGATCCCATAGGCATCCAGGTCAATTGAGCGAGGGGGGGAGCCTTTTTCCAAGCTTTGTCTGGGGGGGAGGCCCACAGTCTCAGACTTTGAAAAGCCCTGCTTTAGACCAGCCTGCATTTTCCAGTTCAGAGCCTGAACACACCTCAGCAGGGTTTCGACAGGTTGAGTGCTCTCATGCTTTCAGTCTGAAGCGATAGAACAATATCCCCTTGTTCTGGTGAAAAGGAAGAGAATGGACGTGACAGCTGTGAACACATACGAAGATGATGGGGAAGTCAACCATGTGAGATGCAAAAATGTTTCTTTTTTTTTTTAAAGATCTTGTGAACTTCAAAGCTGTAATTGCTAATTTGATCCATGAGCTGTGTGATACACTGTCTCACGGTAAAGTGGTCTACTGTGTGTTGTTGTCAGTGCGTTTGGTTCGGAGGAGTTTGAGACAATCCTTTTCCAGGACAGACATGTCACACTGACTTTACTGTCAGCATCTTGTCGACAGTGAAGACAAGCAAAAAACTGCCTTTTAATTAGTAACAATTATCATTACAACACTCAGTCATCCACTTAATAATGTATTGGTCACTAATGCAGAATGTGCAAAATCACTAATGAAAGCAACCTCTTGAATCCTGCCCATAATGTTAATGTCAGCATACAGTAAGCGTTATGTAAAGGTTCATTTAGCTGTGAGTACAGAGTGAAATCACACTGTGTCTTATGTTGGATACAAGGTTAACGTGGAGCCTGGTAGTTAGTCACGTTAGCTTCTGGCGCCGGTCCAACGCAGACAAAACTTGAAACAAAAACTCTCTTACGACGAGAGGGGAAAGATCGACACCCTATTGGTCACGAGGGTGACCAATACTTAACACTTAACAAACATCATCTTGCAGACAGGTCTAGAGAGACTAGAGCTGCACTGTCTTTCACACAGTCACAAAATGGCTCACAGCAATGCGCTTCTCCTCCCATTGGCAGCAGCCATTTGAACCATAGCATAGATGATGGATTAATTATATAGATGCCTCATTCCAGGCTCTGCCAATAGTATGAAATGGTACTCTTCAGGTCTCCTAAATAGGCGTGGTCATCAGCTTGTGACTGGCTGTCAATGTTATGAAACTTCATTGGCTAGACCAGTCTCCTAAGGGGGCATGTCAGTGGCAAAACAGATACAGGAAGTGACTGGAAGTTTAACAGCCTCTTGAGGCTCTGACCATAGCCAAAGAACTTTTATGGAAAGAAATGACAGCTCCATATTGCCCCATTGCAACATCAGCGCCCAGCAGCCTCCGCCATTTTTTATTTTTGGAAGCGTGACAGCGCCAAAAGAACCTCGCACAGGCTCGCAGTGGTCAGCTGCGGTAGCGCGGGCCCCTATAATCAGCCTCTCTAAACAGTAACTCAACGGGAGAACACTCTAAATTTCGTGGATTCACATCTTTTCTGGGCGTACTGCAAATCTTGATTGAAGTGGTGTAGTGCAGGGATGTAAAACAACAACCATATTGTGGAAACTACGGTAAGCAAAATTTTTCGTTTTTTTCTTTTAGTTTTTTCAAGATAAATAGCTAATGAAAAGGACCCGAGGTTAAAAACACAGCAACGCACTTCCGACGGAGTGGACGACAGCCGCATTTGCGCGACAACACAAACTGCAGGATTAACATCTTTTCCGGGCGTATTGCAAATCTTGGTCTATTCTATTTACTTAGCCTATACTATTTACTTATTTATTCAATGGCAGGATCAAAGCAGAAACATATAAACGTTCATTCTGAATTTCATTTATTAAATAAATACAGCACTTTGAAATCATGGGTTCAGATTGACTCATTCAATTTACTGATTTATTTCTAAAGAAAACACATTTATTGATGAAAGATCAGCTCCATGTGTGCTTATACTGTATATAGATAAAGCTGCATTAATTTGTCCCAATTTCCCCCCAGGGATCATTAGTCTTTCTGATTCTGATTACATTTGCTGAAAAATTCACTGACTACAACAGTATATGCAGACATGGTCCAGACTATAATCAGGGGAAAAAAATGTCAATGTAGAATTTGCAATCATGTATAAATCTATACCCATAACAAACATTCAAGTAAATGTATGTTAACGTAAAAATGTAGAGTGGATAGGCCTGGATAGACTGAACCTGGCTAGAAAAGTTAAGCTATTCTTTTTTTTAAACTCTTTATTTAAAGGAACACTCCGCCCATTTTCAACCAGCTTTGTATCATTAGAACATCAGTAGTATATCAGAAAACTGTAAACGGTTTTGAAGTCTGTCATTTAATTTGACAGTTATTGAGTGTTAAAGTGTGGACCAGTGACATCACTGGTCCACACTAACTCAAATTAATAACTCATTAACTCAAATCAACTCTCAATAACTGTCAAACTATTCATCATTCATCTAGTTTGACAGTTATTGAGAGTTGATTTGAGTTAATGAGTTATTCATTTGAGTTAGTGTGGACCAGTGATGTCACTGGTCCACACTTTAACACTCAATAACTGTCAAATTAAATGACAGACTTCAAAACCGTTTACAGTTTTCTGATATACTACTGATGTCCTAATGATACAAAGCTGGTTGAAAATGGGCAGAGTGTTCCTTTAACAATTTTTCAAACAACAAAGAGACAAGACATGGCATACTCCCATTGCTAAATCACCCATTTATAAATTAGTCGACTCGAGTGGAAACGGTCAAATCATGGAATTTTAATGCAAACATAAATTAAAACACTTAATTGAGCCAAGATAGCCAGATATTGCTCTTTGACATTCTTCAGACTACACAAAATACATAAAAGGTCCCCCCCATAAGTTCTGTCTGGAGACATTTCTTTCTTTCTGACTTAAAAAAAGTGGGGGATATACTGTAAAACTCCCCCAAACTACTGGATCTCTGAACTATCTCTTTAACCAAATCACATCTCCTTTTGATAATAAGAATCCAAATTTAACAAGAAGCTACTAACCTGTAAACAGTTTGCGCAAATGCGGCTGTCGTCCACTCTGTCAGAAGTGCGTTGCCGTGGTTTTAACCTCGGGTCCTTTGCATTTACTATTTATCTTGAAAAAAACTAAAAGAAAAAAACGAAAAATTTTGCTTAGTTTCCACAATATGGTTGTTGTTTTACATCCCTGCACTACACCACTTCAATCAAGATTTGCAGTACGCCCAGAAAAGATGTGAATCCACGAAATTTAGAGTGTTCTCCCGTTGAGTTACTGTTTAGAGAGGCTGATTATAGGGGCCCGCGCTACCGCAGCTGACCACTGCGAGGCGCATTCTGTTTCCAAAAATGGCCGGAGTGTCGTCTCTTTCCTTCCATGCTCTTTGCCATAGCTTAGAGAGCGACCTCTGACCCGGAAGCTCTTCTTAAAGGCTTCCTCCATGGCATAACCCTGTAAGCTCCACCCCCCTCAGTCTGGCAGCCAATCAGAAAGCCAAAATGGGCGGATTCTGCCACAACACTTATCATGCAGGCACCTGGCAACAACACAGGATGGATCCTAACCTGCTGTTTATCTGTGACTCTCTGACAGTGATCATAAGAAAGACGTCCAGATGAAAGAACACTGTAATGGCATTTTCACACATGATGTTATATTGTGATAACATTTTATATACTATGTTGGCATTTTAATATAATCAATATATTATGTAAGAAGTCTTAAATCTGCCCCCTGTCTGCTAGTTGTCTCAGACAGTGTGGTTAAAGTGTTAAGGCAATTGACGTCATTACCGTGGAACGTGCAGTTTGACAGTGAAGCTTCACTGAGATGAGAGCTTCCGGTGTGTCAGCCCTGTCATGGGTTTGGAACATCTCTGCAGTCACCTGGAGGTGAACTGTTTTCCAGACGACAGCAGGCGTGGGTGCTGCTGTTCTTTGTGCTTCACATGTTTACTAGATAAACGTGGTGGAGCGATGGGGTTCGGGGCCTTTTGAGACTACTGTCTTCCTGTTGAAGACTGTCACAATGATGCCTGTTACAAGCTTGTACTAAAAATAATAATTTATCTTTGAAAGTCAAGCCTTTCTGAGTCTTCTTGATTGATTGATAATCAATAGATTTCCATCACAAACACCTCATTAGTTTGTGAGCACAATCTACTTTGCGTCCGCCTGCATTCCACTTCCTGACAATTCTCTTCTTTGTTTTGGGTTTTCGTACTACTTATTAATGCTACACGTTCTGTCTGTTCACGCGTTACACTCTCTTCACACACACACACGACTATGCCTGTCAGGTTTTAATATGCATTGACTGGGACATTTCCTTCTTCCTTTCCTTCCTTTCCTATTTCCTTCTTGTTCGGTCGACTACGACAGACGCCTCTTTGACTCCGTTTGGCTGAAATACACATTGAAACCCTAGTAAAGACTGCAGCCTTTCTACACCTTGTTCCAACACACAGTTGTCCCATATTTTCGGTGTGCCATTTAACGGTTCATCCATCTCGTCTGTTTTGGGCTAAATGTGCCTGTTGAAAACTATCTCGAGCTTAGCCTCGGCTAACAGATCTGATTTCCATATGCCGGCGTACACACTGTGGAGCTTTTAGCTGTTCTGCTAGCGGAGTCTCTTTAGAGTGAAACCCTGGCGTTTGGCCACAAAAAGTCTATCGTTTTGAGTATCAACATGGTTAGTGGTGCTTCCTACGGCTATATTTATGTACTCTGACTGTATCCCCTTTCATTGAAACTCTAACCAGCGGGTGATTTGTCTCCGTAAGAGAGTGCCATTTACAAGCAGCCATGCTGGGGTGGGACCCCAACCGGAGGACTTGTTAATAGCACACATCCACTTCTCAGCAGATGCTGTCCAGAACACAAACCAACATCTACTGAGAGATACGTCTAACCCAATTCTCTATGAGTGCTGGTATACGTTGTTTAAATTTAAAGATTTAACATTGTTCCCCCCCCCCGCCCCCCTTTTTTCATCCATAGTACACTCTTAGAAAATAAGGTTCATTAGGGTTCTATATAAAACCTAAGGTTCTATATAATTTACCAAAGAACCCCATGTCTAAAAAGGTTCTATACAATTTCTGTAAGACAACAAAGAACCCTTCAAGTAACCCTTCTTCTTGTACCCCCCTCATCCAGCAGATGGATCGTAAGGTGGATTTTGTGATTTTCTTTTTCTGTGGAAAAAAAAGTTTTGGGAGTTCAGGGCTGAAACTTTCCAAATCATGTTTTTTTGATTTATCATGGTAATTCACCCTTCCGCCATGCTAAAAAAGTGTTCCTGGCAAAAAGTAAGTGCTATAATCACGTTAACCCCCCTCATCCAGCAGCTGGATCGTATTAAAACCATTAAAACCACTTTTTTGAGACCTCCAGGAAATTTTTACAAAATTAATCTATTTTATTTTTTTCAGCGGGCATCCTGGACCAAACACCTTTAAATTTGACCTTAATATCTAACCTTGGAGTTGGTTGAACATTTGGTGGAGTTACAACCATTCAAAATCCATTGCATATTTTTCCCATTGATTTCAATGTTAATTTAGCAAAAAAACAAAAAAAAAATTTTGACTCCCACGTACTTTCCCCAAAAATAATTATTTTTCTGATCTTACACCTCTCAGCTAGAGTCAATACATCAAATTTGTAGCTTCTATTGTGTTTGGCCCCATCCCCCTATTTGATCAGTGTTGGCACAGCAACCAATTGCATGCAGTTTAACATTAAATACACAGTACAGTGATTGTCATGGTAACATGTCACATGACCTGGGAACCCGGATTTTCCAGTGCAAACTACTGATTTGAAGCCTTTAGACCAAGATTGATGGATCAATGAAGCTATCTTATGTTTTTTGTGAAAATTAGCTGGCAGTCGAAAATTAGCAGTTTCATGATTTTTTATGAAACTCACCTTCATTGACAATACGTGCGTATCTCCGCGCTCGTTCGTCGTAGCGACTCGCCGATAGCATTTCTGGAATCGCCGTCGAAATTTGACCATAGATCTCTAACATCGTCGTGTTTTGTGGTTGTAGCAGCTTTCTATCGCTCCCCGTTTGAGGTGCGCTCAAAGCACCGATGCACAGTAAATCCAAAGCCGTGAAACGAGGCTCTTTTTCGGCTAATGTTGCTGGACGCCTCGGTGGGGATGTCTCCCTGGAGGTCTGCCTTTCTTCGCTCCCCCTTGCTGCTCTGCGAGCAGGTCACCACAGGCCAGTCACCCGGATGGCAAAGATCGCTCATGAACAACATCCGGGTCGCCTTCCAGATACTTTCTGTGGACTTCCGTGTCATAGAGCCGGCCAGTTTCGTCGTGTATCGATCAATATCTGGCAAGCAGCCAGATAGGCAAAAAATATGGATGGATGATAAGGATTGCAATTCTCAAAAGATGAAAAGGTAAGAAAATAATTCCTCCGCGAAAAATGTGAGAAATCCCAGGCTAAAATAATCCCACAGGGGGATATCCAGGTGGCATTGATGGGTATGCAAAAAAATCATATTTTGTCTTTTCTACTGTAAATTTGATTGTACAGTAAGTACAGTAAACTGGCATTTGAGGGGTTAAAATTCTGAGTAAGCATGACATGTTGATATGAGGTATGAGGGATGAAGTTACCAATGGATAAGAATCAATAAAAAAATCATAATAATAATTATAATAATTATTATGAATATAACAAATAACTATTGACTATCAATATCCAGCTGCTGGATGAGGGAGTGCAACAGGCAAAAAATATAAGGAGGGTACAAGGGTTTTAAGGTGTCGACTAAATGGTGGACCCCAAAGGGTTCTATATAATTTAGAACCCCAAAGGGTTCTATAATGTTTTAAAAGTGGTTCTATATAGAACCCCGAAATGGTTCTATAATATTTAAAAAGTGGTTCTATATACAACCCCAAAAATGGTTATATATAGAACCCCAGGGTTCTTTTAAATGAACCATCTGAAATGGTTATACATAGAGCCATTTGAACTAAAGGTTCCAAATACGTACCAAGCTATAGAACCCTTAAAGGTTCCATATAGAACCACTTCTTCTAAGAGTGTAGTTTCATAGCAAACTGGGAAGTAGCTGGAAAGCACTGTGTAATTACGGTTACTCATGATCATACAGCAGTTATAAAGGAAAACAAGGGGATTATATGTTTACTGTGCTATTATCTTATTATAAGGAGGTGATTTGGTTTGCAGATGAAGTGAAATTGTTGCTCGTGGCACTCGGGACAACAAACAGACATGTTTCAAATTTCAAAGCCACTTTGTAGCGTACATACAGTGCAGATGGCAAACCAGCTAACCCACATCTCATCATGATTTACAATGCCTCTGCTCGTATGCTAGCCTAGCCGCAGTCGAGAACAATTCATGAAAAAGTAGATCTTTATTCTACTTTATATTGAATCTACTGTATGTCCACGGCATGATTTAAGGCTAGATGACATTTTCATTGCTTTTCATCTATCTTTTGTCTATTGACCAACCTGGGTAGCTTGTCTCTGAACAACATGACTAACTCCACTATATCTTCTCAAGAACATGAACTCTTAAAGGTCGGCCACTGTAGAGTTGTAGTATGTTTCCTGTCGGCACTCATGACAGGAGAATCTACTACAGAGTCAAATGATGGATAACCTTAATTAAACACACACGCAAGTGGTGTAAATTGTTGGTCCTTTCTTGATTTTATAATGAAAGTTGTAACCGCTGTTATCGAAAGTCAATCTACTCTCTCGTCTGTTGCTGGCTCACCACAGAGCAAACTGTCTGACAGCCAGTGTGTGAGTACATCTGGCTCTGTCATGGCAGTGTTTGTATGTTTAAATAAGGCGCTGGTTCCTGTGATGTTGCAGACACCAGCACCCCACTCTTTATTTCTACTCATTTCTCATTCTTTCACTGTATTTGTTTTCGTCTTCAACCACGTTTAGTGTCATCGCAAATGTATATAGTGTAATTTAATGTCTATAATTCCTGCTTTAAGGCGGTATATCAGCTACCGTGGGCGAGACATATCTAGCATCAGCCCTTGTTTAGTAAAAGCATTTACTTGTATGTTTACTTTCCATAGAGACACTGCGGAGCGCGTCATCATTCAGAAACCACGTCCAAAACGGGGGAAAACAGAAACCCCCCCTCCAATCCTGGCGTGTTGCACAAAAAGATCTATATACGGACGTTGAACACTCCAACTTACTTCCTTGACAGCTAGATTTTTCTTCTCGTCAATTCTCAATGGCTTCCTTGTTTTGCTCAGGATTACAAAAAAACTTAATTGGCGATTTTTTACATTGTGGTCTGCGCAGCCCCACCACACAACAGCTTTTAGCTATGTTTAATTCAAGGGAAATTACGCTGGTGTGTGGAAGTGAACTGAGCGATTTCCCCCATGATGGGCGTGGCCTATTTCATGCAGTGTCTCTATAGGCTACTCAAGTACAGTAAATATCAGATACTTTAAGACTGTTGCTCAAGTAATATTCTAATAGGTGACTTTAACATTAGGTGACTTTAAATCTATCTGGTAAGATGGATTTCGGTACTTTTACTCAAGTGTGGCTTTCAGGTACTTCATCCACCACTGATTCTACTTCCTGTTACAGGGAGACACTACAGTATACGTTGTGGGGGCTCTATCTGTAGCCTACCAAGGCCTCTATAGACGGTTTTAACTTGACAACAAAAACATTCTAAATTGAACCCCCGCTCACTTCCTGTTGCAGTGTTTGCTATGGACATAAAAGAAAAAAAAACATTCAAGTGCAGGACTGACCATTCCGTGAAAACCGTCTATACAGCTGAGCGGCGAAAACAAAAGTAACGATGTCAAGTGAATATTTCTGCAGTTTGCTGAATGCTGAGAAAAAGGAAGTGCTGTGGGGTTGCGCTCTGGTGAAAACCGTCTATAGTATACGAGGGATCAGCCGAGCATTTTGGTAAACAAACCGCGTCACTGGGTGGCAACAGCAATGAAACCCTATGGAGCCTGAGTTTGAGCGTCTGACTCTAGCCGGCTGACCGTGTTTACAATTTAAGAACTGCGGCAGTTCACACACCTTTAACACGACATGCATATATTATACATCAAACTCTTGAGCTAATTCTGCTCTCACTCAGAATGTCAAAATATTAGCCATGTAATGTATAGTTTTTGAGATATTAACGTTTGTTTGGCACAACTCATAGTAGTTAACTGCCGCGGGGTTACGCATTTTTGGGTGGCAAGTGACATCACGCTGATTCATCCTATAGCCCTACATGCCACTCTTCACTAGTTGGATCAATTTGGAGACTCACTCTCTTCTCTCTCTCTTTCTCTCTCTCTCTCTCTCTGTCTCTCTCTGTCTCTCTGTCTCTCTCTCTCTCGATGTAATTGCCCTCCTTTTCACGAAGAGGATTTATTGAAAATCAGATCTCAAGTTATTGGCCCTGATGACAGCAAAAAGAAAAATGCAGAATTTACTGTCTGCTTTTACAACCCGGATTTCAAGAAATAATTGTTGCGGGACATGACGGTAAGTTAGCAGTTATAAACCTGTCCTCCATATAAATTACCTAATCAGGAGATCCCAGTGGTTATATAAATTGAGGCACTCATTCGTCTTCAATGGCCTATGTGTGCATATAAACCCCGCGCGGCAGCGGCCATCATATAACGTACTTCACAGGAAGAGAGGGGGGGGGGGTCAGCGTTGCTGTTTACAGAGTTAGGGGGGAAATGGATGACTTTCTGCATGCTCAATCAACTGTGAAATGTCCATTTAATCATCCCCAGAAACCCCCCTGGTTTATTTGTGCTGCCGCACAGATTTACATTTCCAAACATCCCCTATATTAATCATTACTTCATCACGCCCTCCAACTGACAAGACGCATAAACCACCTCAGTGTACTGCCCTGTCCACTGCCATGTGTGTGTGTGTTTCTGTCCGGGTGCACGTGCCTGAGTGAATGCTTGAGGGTGTGAGAGTGTGAGTGTCAGTGTGTGTGTGTGTGTGTGTGTGTGTGTGTGTGTGTGTCAGAGAAAAGCCATGCCCTTTGATTCACTCACCCCTCACTGTGTGTCCAGCAGAAATATTGAGTTTTAGTGGCATGATTGCATTTTTTTTGTGTCCTCAGAGGTTTTCGAAATACAACTTCTCAAAACGGGGGGGGGGGGGGAGCCAAACGGGAGACGCTGCTCACATGGACTTCTTTGCTTCTGGAGAGGAAATCAGAATGATGAATGTTATTTTTCAGGAAGCATAAAAAATAAATAAATATATTAACTAAACACGAGCTGTCTTGAAAGTAGCCAGCTTTCATTTTGACTTTTGGACAAAATGTCGTGGGTTTTTGTGCCAAAAGTGAAAATGTTAAGATTTGAGGTCAGAAATGTTCAAAAGCGGCATCCCGCTCCGCCCTAGGCACACGAGCATTTTGAGTGATTTACACATACTGTCCTGCAGCAGCAGGAGTGCCTATAGGGAGAAGAGCCACTCTACCTGCCAGCATAATGAAATTCAGGACATTTCACCATCAACAATGAATCCTTCATAAAAGAGTGAAGTATGAGTTTATCAGGCAGCATGAGAAGCATGTTACATTTGCCACTTTAAACAAGATGAATGGGTCACTCAGCCATTTACATTCTCATACATTTTTATGACTCTGCCACAAAGTGGATTTGATCTATTGGTAACAAGATAAATGATGGGCATAAAGCTTTGGCAGCTCTGACTTTAAACAATCTTTCATTCCATGCCAGTCTTTTACTTTGACATGACACACCGTCTGTCTTCACAAGCTTGTGTGCAGCTCCAACAGTTGAAGAGTGCTCCCCTCTCACCATAAGAAGAACGCTATGTGCTGTATGGTATATATCTTTACATCTAACATGAGGAATGTCACTTCACTAACACATGTTGTGTGTTACATGCATGTGATAGCCGTGATGGGAAACAGTTTCGCCTCCAAATAAGCGCACAAAGGTATGTTTTGTTCCCAGCTGGTCCCATGCAGTTGCACCAGCCAGCCAGCCAGCCATGGCAGTTTGCTATGAAGTAGCATGAAAACTAGCTGAAAGCCTCACTTTACAGTTGCCAGCTCCTCTCAAGGGTTTTCTGGAGGGGGGGGGGGGGGGGGGGGGGGGGGGGGGGATGATGCTTGCATGTGTACATTTGGGCGTTTCAGTAAAGATGGAAACCGAGTTGGGTCGCAGGAAATATCCCCTGTCAAAGAGTGATGGAGGATGGTGAATGGAGCTGTCTGAGGGATCAAAATGATGGAGGGAGACATCCTCCCTCGCTCTCTCTCACACCATCCGTCTTCACTCTCGCTCCTTCTTGTTCTATCTTACACCTTGGTGTTGGGCTGCTTGGGACGTAATGATGGAAACATCTCAACAAATTAATCCGTCTCTGACAGTCACCTAGATGGACCTTTTACCTATCCGGACGTGGAGGTTAAAAATGTTCACGTCAGAGAGCAGCATGGATGGATCCGTTGCCGAGCCCTCAGCACCTCTTGTGTAGTAATTTGAAAACAGCCCGAGCCCATTTAGTCGGCAGTGAGCGAGGGGCGTTGCGGCGCGGACAGAATGATGTATCACCCGGTCCGGCTAAATGACAATTTTATTTCTCACCTCCACTTTCACTGTGAAATATTACGAGTGCACTTTTCTCCATGGCAACTTTTGATTGAACCGAACGTCAGTCAAGCTAACTAGCAGCAGCAGCGCGCGCCAGAGTTTTGCCAGTAAAACACTGACATCATCCGCATAGTGCTGCTGAGCCGGAGTGGCTCGCTGATTGACGTTACACACGCCAACACAGAGACCCACGCGGCGTAGTAGTAGACAGACGCATTAGCGCATCTCGGTGTGCGCGTGCGTCGCGCTCGGACACTCCGAGAGAGGGAGTTTTGTTGTTGATCGTAGTGGTGAAGTCATCTTTTGTGTCCGGCAGGCACGGAGGAGGCCATGAGGGAGACGAAACAGGAAGCGCAACAGAGAGGGCCTTTGTTTGGCGATCTTACGACAAGGCCTGTAATTTACACCCTAATGGGGGGACGCCATTGCACTGTGAGGGAGAGAGAGACACAGGGCGCGAGAGGGAGGGAGAGAGAGAGAGAGGGAGAGAGAGAGAGACACAGGGCGAGAGGGAGAGAGAGGGAGAGCGCTCCATCATGGAAAAGGGAGGCCCTGTCTGCAGCAGTGGTCCGGGACAACGCTGAGAGCTCCCAGACGCCCTGTATGATTAATGGCTTATGGCCGCGCTGTGTGGAAGCCTGGTAATTAGCTACAGGCTGATTAAAGACAAGTAAACTTCTGCTGATAACCCGATTCTGCTTCTCCCCAGCGCCGACGCTGGCATGTGGAAGCTCTTACTGCCAGGGTTGCAAGAAACAGAGCAACGTTGAGGATGATGAATGTAGCCTCCAACAGGCGTATACAGCCTCTAATTTAAAACTATTTAGCGTGTGACATGTTGGCATTGTGCTCTCTCTGTCTCCCTCTGTTCATGTTCGCGGTTTACGGGCGCCGTCCAAGTTTTTTTTCAGGGGGCCGTTGTTTTGAGTCCGCCCGCCGCCTGGCATATTCATGAATAAAGTTTTGTGCTGGCTGCCTCCCTCCGCTCGCCCTGCTCTATTCCCCCGTTTGGCGTTTTTTTTTTGTTCCAAACATTTTGCATTTTCTATATTAGCGAGCGAGGGCGGTGGGCAGCGCGCCACCAGAACTCGTCAACGACCAAAATTTCTACTGAGTTCTGGCGGGCCGGGCCCGACTCTGACAGGGGGACGAAAGCCGGGCCAGAAAACGGACAGCATTACTGTGGATTTACCTTTTAAGCCACAAAATGTGAGCGGAGTTAGTAGCCAAGGCATGAGAAGGATGAAAAGGCTGCGTTCTCAAACCCGGAGCCAAACCCGTGTCTCCGTCTTTTCACGGGGTGGAACCAGCCATTCCCCTAAGGTAAACAGCTGGAGGAGCAGAAGAAGAAGAATGGATGGTAGCATTAAATAAAGCTGATGTCAGTTGTTTTGCAGCTCAGCGCTGAGCCTAGAGAGGCCCTGGCGCAGATAGTGAAATTAGTTCAGTCACCGTTACTTAATAAATACTCTGCACTGTCATCATCACCCTACTCTGATGGGAATATCATGTCATAACAAGATGTTATGCAACAGACGCATCCGTCTGGTCTCTCCTCTAAAAAATGTAAGGATCGTATTAGAGACGAGCTTTGCAGCGGCCGCTTTGCTAACAGCTAATCGTCTAACCCAATTTGTCTGTGGCAAGTGAAAAATGGTGTGTTCTTGGAATTAAATACTTGTTTGTGTGTGTGTGTGTGTGTGTTTGTGTGTGTGTGAGGGTCTATGATAGTGAGAGAGGACAGTGCCATAGGGCAGACTCGCGCGGGTCGAGATGAGACGCACCGGGCCACCTGCTCTCGCCCCTCGATCAGCCCCTCATAATTAGGTTGGTTAACATACTGCGGCGTGCGCGGCCATATTGACCGGGAGCTTAATCAGGTTGCTATCGAGTTCCCGTCCCCGCGCGCCCCCCCCAGGTGACGCTTTTAAGTGCAGAGTTATGGCCCTCACCTATAGGAGGAAATGAGCTGTGGACACAAGTTTGCTCTTGTTCTCCACCCTCTCTGTGTGTGTGAAAATATTTAGCAGGCAACAGGGCGGCGACAACGCGCTGAGAAATGGAAAAAAGGGGGGGGGGGGGGGGGGGGCAATGTTCTACATAGAGCAGCAGCAGTCCAAAGACATGAAAAATGCAGGAAGGGCAGAAAGAGGTGCAGCGTGTGTTAGTTTGGCTGGCAGTCCATTAGGCCTGATAGACATTTCACTTACCAAAGTCAAATATAACAGTCTAGTATTCATTAATATAAGGAAAGGGGCTGGGGGAATCAAACCCACCATCTGGTTAAGACGACAGTATAATCTACAACTCATGATTAGGTCTAAGGAGTGGAATTTCACTTTAATCTTTTTCAGGGCTTGAAATTTCCATCTGCACCGCGCGGCACATCATTCCTCTTCAAGACAAATGTGCTGTTTTTCATGTTCCAGAATTAGATCAGAAGAAAACGATTAATCATGTCACGGCCTGGGAAAGGAAACAAAGATCTGATTTTCCCTCTCTTCTTCCCTCTCTCTCTCTCTTCCTCACCTCTTCCTCCTCTCCTCTCCTCTCCTCTCCCACCACCTCCCCCCCTCTATCTCTGATCCTCTCGCTCTCTTCCTCCTCTCCTCTCCTCCCCCACCACCTCCCCCCCTCTATCTCTGATCCTCTCTCTCCTCCTTTTTGCTCCATTTCCAGCCCTGTTGTGGACAGCGATCATGAGACATATCTTCCTCTCCGTCTTCCACGTGTGCGAGCGAGTTTCCCCCCCCTCCGCGGTGACTTCAAAAGAAAGGATACGTCGGCTCTCGATGATGAATACGAAATGACGAGGCGTCTTCAATTAGCATAGCCATCGCTCTTCTCCTCTGCCCTCTCTCCTCCCTTACTACACCACCACCACACGGCAGCCAACAACAGATGGTGGCCTGTTTGTGTGTGACACCCACCACAACCAAATCTAAAGTCACCGGGACTGCAAATTAGTGAGGCCACACAACTGTCAGGTGCTGGCCTCGGCTGACAGTTGTAGCCCATTACGGGAACATTGATGTTTTCACAGTGTGACAAAAAGGATTCCTTTCCCCAGCGCTCCTCACAGAGGAGCTGTCTGTCAGGCCCCGGCTCTCAAGTCATAACAAATCACTGGCACTCAGCTGAGGCAGAGCATTGGGCGCGTCAGGGGAAGATAAATGACCCGCGGGTCTTTGAAGTGCTTTGGCAGTTCAGATGGGCTCGGCGGCGCTGACAGAGAAATATACACAACAGCGTAACCAATAATGAGAACATTAAACATTCCTGCCTCCCGACAGGCTGACAGGAGAGCCCAGCCTGGCATCAATCATCTTCACAGGCATAACCTTGACAATTAGTCTCCTCTCCTGCCTCCAGCTCTCACCCCTCTCCTCTCCTCTCCTCTCCTCTCCTCTCTCTCTGCAGACTCCAATACCCACACTGCACTACTAGCATGGCTGCCAGCCCCAAGGCTGGAGAGGATAGGATGGTGCAGTCCAGTCGCCAGAGCAAGAATGTCGGCGTCGTAGGTTTCTAGAAATGTACAATGTGAACATTTCTGAATGAGAATACGTTGCATATCACGTTCCTAGATACATGAATAAATAACGTTATGCCTGTCATAGAGGCTAATAATGACGTGTATAACGTGAATATTCACGTTCATGGCGGGCTCATGCTGAAGTACGCCATGGGCGCCTGGTTGGCGGACCTGCAGCGTTCCCGTCTCACAAGCAAGAGAGCGCCATTTCTACTCCCGACTGAGGAACATTGTGTTTTTACTTTCAGTTTGAACCATAACCAAGTTGTTTTCGTTGCCTATATAAACCTATCCAAGTTGCTTGACTTGCCTAAACATAACCAAAGTTGTTTGACTTATTCCTGAACATAACCAAAGTTGTTTTTTATTTGCGTTTAACGTTTGAAAGGCAGCAAGGTTTTCAAATTAACTGGCATTTTGTTTCAAATTTACGTTGAAATTGTAGACGTGATAGGCAATGCATTTTCGTTCAGAAATGTTTATTTCTTTTATTCTGGCGATTGGGTTGGATGGTGGGGTCAGGATGAGAGAGGAAAGGGAGGGAGGAGACAGATGCTCCCAGCGCTGAATATGTAGGTAAACATCACATGGAATATTAGTGTTGTCTCAGCCAGGGTTGGAGTGAAATATCTGTCTTCCATTCACTTTTCATTCACCTGGTCCTCCCTGTCTCTTGTCCTTCTCTCTTTGAGTCGTGCCATCTCTGCATCTAGAGTAGTATTATATGTTTTGAGAGATCATATGATGATGCTATTTTTCTGTGTGGATGTTTGGGAATATAATGGGAATCGTCAGCATAGAGAGGTCGCTCTGGAAATGTCTCACAAATTCTGCGTATGGCTGTGAGTACTAATGATGCCCTTCACACATTTGGAATGAAACCAACCGTACAGTGTGAATATTGTCCCTTGCAATTGAACAGGCTTAAATTTGGAAAAGGAAAATCAAATGTTAATACTAATACATCTGTTTAATTGTCATGTATTCAAACTTTATTAGGTGTATAAAATATGTCTTTTTTGCACAGAGCTAAAAGTGTTGATGTATATTTCGTACTGCCCTAATAAGTACACAGATGCAGTAATCTTCAATTGGCATCTGGCACATTTGGCTGCCAGCCAAGATCCTTGGCAGATTAAACAAATAGAAACATAACTTAATAACATAACTTAAACCAATTCAACCTCTTAATAAACAGCATAGATATCATTAGTCTCTCTAAAGCAATGTCCCTTATGGTGTGACAAAGTTCAGTTCGTTGGTATAGCAACCATCTGGCAGCCTTTCGGCTGGGAGCAGCAACTGAAGATGGCTGCCACTGTATTCAGTATTACTAAAAGAAACTGTCATGCGTTTCAGAGCTGCTCCGTACAATAATTCGGTACACGCAGTTACGATATTCCAAACATGTGCAGCGTGATCTCAATAATAGGTACCGAAAACGGCAGCCGGCAGGCGAATTCCCCCAGCCGTGTCTTTTCTGAGTACACTATTTCACTTGTGTTTCCTCCATTAGACGTTCGCATGTAAATCAACACAGACAAGCTGACCCCCAAAATGTTTATGTTCTCCAGTTTCCAGCACTTGCGCGCGGCTCTGGCCGGACATTTTGTTGCCGCGCACCAGAAGAGATGATTTATGTGGAATGAAGACATTTCCCCTTTGACTAGCACATTTGCGAAAGGTATGTCAAGGATGTGAGGCGCAGGGTACAGGCAACCTTTCAAGAGAGTATTTTTTACCCGCTTATTGGAAGAGCAATAAATATCAGGGCGACAGGGCCTTCTCATGGTTACAAAGCTTACCTGCAACTGAGCTGGATAATTAGCCAGGCCCTGAAGATGATGTATGACTTGCATTACCCTTTGGGACGGGCCAGACTAAATGAGGACACCGCTAATTGCCGTGCAAAGCAGTTTGGCATGATGGGGGGAAAATGCAGGCCCTGCCTCTCTCTCTCTCTCTGCAGGCCCTGCCTCTCTCTCTCTCTCTCTCTCTCTCTCTATCCTCTCTCTCTCTGCAGGTCCTGCCTCTCTCTCTCTGCAGGCCCTGCCTGCCTGCCTCTCTCTCTCTCTCTCTCTCTCTCTCCTCTCTCTCTATCTCTCTCTCTGCAGGCCCTGCCTCTCTCTCTCTCTCTCTCTCTATCTCTCTCTCTCTGCAGGCCCTGCCTCTCTCTCTCTGCAGGCCCTGCCTGCCTCTCTCTCTCTCTCTCTCTCTCTGCCAAAAAGAGTGGCCCTGTTGCGGTAGCGGTGCTGTGATCTTCCTCCCCTCTCCACCTCTCTGCCTGCAGGAGTTCACCCTGCTCGCTCGCTGTCCATAAATCAGAGGCTGCTTACAGCTGAAACGACCCTGAGTCATCAAGATGCAATCAGCTGAGTGACACATTCATCCTGACTGCATTACAGCCTCCCTTCAAACAGACTGGTCCCACACTCGTTTATCCCTTCTCTTCCCACCTCTCTCTCTCTCTCTCTCTCTCTCTCTCTCTCTCTCTCTCTCTCTCTCTCTCTCTCTCTCTCTCTCTCTCTCTCTCATCTCTCTCTCTCCTCTCTCTCTCTCTCTCTCTCTCTCTCTCTCTCTCTCTGTCTGTCTGTCTGTCTGTCTTCTGTCTTTCCCTTGCTCTGTCCTCGGCAA